>NW_024115368.1:0-17876 GCF_003073215.2 Triticum urartu
CTTTGTATGGGCCTACAAAACGTGGCGCTAATTTTCCCTTAACTCCAAAATGCTTAACTCCTCGAAGTGGAGATACTTGAAGATAAACTCGGTCTCCGACTTCGTAAACTGCCTCATTGCGTTTAGAATCTGTGTACCTCTTCTGCCTGGATTGGGCTACCTTGAGCCTATCGCGAATCAATTTTACTTTCTGTTCAGACTCCTTAATCAGATCCGGTCCAAACAACTGGCGGTTCATTCCACAACAATGGGGTCCTGCACCTCCTTCCGTACAAGGCTTCGAAAGGGGCCATCTTCAAACTGGATTAATAACTGTTGTTGTAAGAGAACTCTGCGTATGGCAAATTCTCGTCCCAACTAGATCTGTAATCTAGCGCACAAGCTCTCAGCATATCCTCCAAAATCTGATTGACTCTCTCGGTCTGTCCATCTGTGTGCGGGTGGAAAGCTGTACTGAACTCTAGCCTGGTACCCAAAGTTTCATGCATCTGATTCCGGAACTTTGAGGTAAATTGGGTTCCTCTATCTGATACAATGCTCCTTGGAACTCCATGAAGACATACGATTCTGGTCATATCCTTGCCAACTTTGCACTGGTATAGGTAGTCTTCACTGGAATGAAATGGGCTACCTTTGTCAAACGATCGACTACAACCCATATTGAGTCATAGCCTGAACGAGTTCTGGGTAAACCAATAAAATCCATGCCTAACTTATCCCACTTCCATTCGGGTATCGGCAATGGCTGTAGCAATCCCGCTGGCTTCTGATGCTCTGCTTTTACTCTCTGACATACATCACAAACTGCTACGTACTCCGCAATATCCTTCTTCATTCCGGTCCACCAGAAAGTATCCTTCAAATCCAAATACATCTTGGTATTTCCTGGGTGAATCCAATATGGTGTTTTATTTTTGTTGGCGTAGGATACTCACTGCTTAACATTGTGTCTGTGCATCTTCATACTGAAATTGTCATCTCACTACCATTGTCATTAGCACCAAAAATATCACCTTATCCTTCTCAAAAATTCCTGAGAGCTTCCGGTCGTCCGGTAGGTACCGGACGTTAGTAAAATTCCCTCTGTTGTCCTCATATCGGACGTCCGATATAACCGGTCTTCCTGTAATATCAACTCTGTCTCATCGCGTCGGATGTCCGGTTTTTTCGGTCGTCCGCTACCTAGCTTAGCTGGAAATTCCTCTGAGGCACCGGGCGTCTGTAACGCACCGGTCGTCCGGCCGTGCTCCTCGTCGTCTCAGCGCTGCCTGGGTCGCCCCAGTCGCCGTCGCGCCTCCGGCGCCGCCCCGTGGATCTCCCCCCGTCTTGTTCGTCCCTCCGAGTTAGCACCTCTTCTTCTCCTCCTCTCATCAATTGAACTCTTCTTCGATCTATGGAGGTGAATAGTTGATTTGGGTCTCCCTCCTCCTCTAGGTCAGGATTCCAAGGACCAAGCGCTCTACACGCAAGCAGGCCCTAGGTGGGTCCTCTCGCCTGTCTCGTCATGGTGGTTCCGATGATTCCCAAGAGCGGGATCGTCCTCGGAAGCATGCCGCCCAGCCTCGCAGTTCTGCTAGCGAATCCTCAACAGAGGACTCCAACTATGAGGATGAGCTGGAAGATATGGAACCGGCCGAATAAGTTGTTGTTCGCACCACTGCTCCTAAGGCGAGAACTCGTCGGCCCACCTTCAAGCCTCCTCCTTCAGTGCAACCTAAAGGTGATGCTCGTCTCATCTCTCTTGAACCTCCTGTACCTCTCGGCCGCAACATTAAAAGGTTCAACGAGGTTCCCATTGCTTCCTATCTTATGCTTCGTCGTGATATTGACCAATTTTCGGTTGCTAGCAACTCCCAGGACATTCGCTTTCGCACTAACGTCCAGGAAGACATTTTTACCACTGTCATCATTCCTAAGGGTTTGTCTCTGCATGTCTGCGTTGACTTAGAGCACATTCGTGCTCATCCGGTGAAATATCCAGGGGTTATTGAGCTCATCGGGTCGTCAAATCTTGCTGCTCCATTTGCATTTCAGCACGATTTTAACCAAGTTGTCGTTCATCAATTCTATGCCACATGTTTCTTTGGTCCAAATAACACTGTCACTTGGATGACCTCTGACACCGTGCTTACGTCTTCTTATTCTCAATTTGTTGCTACCCTTGGCTTTCCTGACACTGGTTTCAAAATCCATAGGGATGACCCCAACCATAGGCCCAAGGGCATTGAGGTTTGTGTAGATATTCTCAAACCCATAGATGAAATGACTAATGAGGAGAAATAGAAGGGTCTGAACCAAGTCTCCATTTGGCGCTCTCCTTTCTACATTATCTTTCAATGTGTCACTCGCACCATTTATCCCAAGATGGGTGACAAGGGGTCTTGCGATAGCTACTGCATCAATCTCATGCATCGCCTCTATGCATCTCCCAAAGAAAAGATCAATGTCCCTCATTTTCTGTGGCATGAGATCCGTCTCGCTTGTCTTCGACACAAGCGGGCCTTTCCTCATGCTCCCTTTCTTCAGGCATTCATCGAGAGTGTGGCTCCGTTTCCCATTGCCCTCACTCACTTGCATGAGCGGTGGGTCATTCCACCCCACATGGCGGATGATTGGGTCCCCAAGGACTCTTCCTCTTCTACTAATGCTCACCGAACTGCTGCTAGCGTTCCTCCTGCTGCTCGTACTGCTCCTTCCGGATCTGCATCATTTAGGCGCATTGCTCACTTTCTTGGGAAGGCACACTCTGCCATGATGAAGGTTTTTACCTTTCACTGCTCCCAAAATCACGATGTTGTCACTTGCATGGTCACTTCCAAGAATGCTCTGAAGGCTCGTCTGAGAGACTCCGGAGTTTTCAATGTGAGTGATGATGAACGTCTTCCTGATGATCCACCTTCTGACTTTGGCTTTCCCTCGGGTCCTGAGTGGTCTGATTTCCTTGATGAGGCTGGTGGCAGTGGTGCTCATGATGATGGTGATGATGATGCTTTATGATGGTCTGACCCCTTTTGGGTATTTGATGCCAAGGGGGAGTAGGCACTTATCTATTATGTAATGCTGTGAGATTAGCTTGTATCAAACCAATGTTATGTTTATTGTCGTTTTATGCACTATGCTATGAGTGATGAACCTTTATGGGTTGTGTAATACACCTATCTATGGAGCCTATTATGGTATTATGTTATCTTGTTTACTTTATGAGATTTGGTTGTGTTGGTATCATTTTGAGGGGGAGCTCTCTTCGTGCTTATTTTATTTATGCACATGTTTAGGGGGAGCTCCACAACAAATCCTTTTGATATTCAAAGTTTTTTTTACATATTGAGAAGTGCATGTATGTTGTCATCAACTACCAAAAAGGGGGAGATTGAAAGTTCAATCATGCCCTTAATCTTATTTTGATGTTGATGACAACATGCATATAGGGGACTAATCATTTTTATCAAGTATATCTCAGGATTATGTCTCAAGGGTCGTGTGTGGATCATGACTACGGACAAATATATATCACTCAAGAGCGGAGATACAAGACAATAGCTTTGGCTCTTTTTCGGTTTGTTTTTGAGTATAGGGATCCCGCACTATTAAGAGGGAATCGTCGGATTTCGTGAAAGACTTGCTAAAACCCACAAAGTATCCTCTCACAACATCTCTGTTTCACCACTAGCTCTTCCACTAACTTGTGCACAAATTTCTTTGTGCTCATGAGCTAGTGTGCTCTGTTTTCATCGGACGACCGGTATTCTACGGACGTCTGGCCCTTCACAGCCGACCGGGCATGTGGCTCTCTCCGGGTGTCCGGTGCATCCTCACAGAAAGTATATAGCGGAAATCCGGTCCACTCCGGACGACCGGTCACGGGACGTCCGTTTCTCTCCGGAAATTCGATACAACCTCAATAGAACACTTATTAACAGATTCCTGATCCACTTCGGACGACCGGTCACCGGACGATCGGCACCTTCCGGATGTCCAGTGGTTGTGTGCCTCGTGCTTCTTTTGTGGCCTGATAGGATTCCCAGCGACCGGACGACCGGCGGCCCGGCCGGACGTCCGGTCCAATCAGTGTCACCGGACGTCTGACAACTTCAGTACACTAAGTGGCTCAACGGTCAGTTTTTACACTACTACTATATATAGCCTCCTCCCTCCACGGGATAAGGTTGATCATTCACTTTGAGCTCTCCAAGAACACATTTCACTCCCTCTCTTGATCCCCCCACACAAAATCCTAGACCCCCAAGGGATTTGGGAACATTTGAGAGAAGTTCTCCAATCAAGTGATAGATCCAGTCCTTCCCCTTCTTCTCACCAAAGGAATTCGTGATTTGAGCAAGTTCTTAAGCTTTTCCCGTCGTTCTTGTTACTCTTGGAGGTTGGAGACTCCTAGGCGGTAGGAGTCACTCGGAGAGGAATCGATCATTGTGATTACCGTGGAAAGTTTGTGAGGGTTTGGAGATCACCCCAAGGTCTACCACTAGTGGTTGAGAAACGCCTTCGTGGTGTTGTCTCAAAGGGAGAATAGGGTGAGCCTTCGTGGCATTGGTGTGCCTTCGTGGTAACATCCACCTCTCTAACGGTGACGTAACTTCCCTCCAAGGAAGTGAACATTGGCATACACCCTTGTCTCTCGGAGTTGCGGTTATTCCTAACCCTAACTCCCTACTTGTGGCTACTTGTCTCTTGTCCTTACTTATATCATATTATGCTTGCTTACTCACATAGTTGTGTTACTTGTTTAGCTTGCTTAGCTCTTAGCATCATACTTGCAATTGTTAGGCTCACTTTTATATTTCGCATTATTGCCTAAAATTGCTAAGTAATAATTAAAATTTGTAATTGTACCTATTCACCCCCCCCCCTCTAGGTCCATCTCGATCCTTTCAGTAATAACCGTGTGTTATAAAATAGAAAAAACATATTCCGTCTACAGGTGCTCCTAGAGGAGGTGGTGGTTGTAGGCAGTGTTGGCCTGCGCCTCGTGGAACTGCTCCTCCCGCTCCTCCCGCACCATACCCATGTAATGGGCACGGCGTCGCCGATGGTCATGGTGCAATGCTTTGGCGAGGGTGGCGCGGAAGAGGAGGAGGAGGGTGGCGCTGGCTCGTTGTTGGCCGCTTACTCCATTGGGAAGTCATCGTCCTCCGGTTGCCTTCTGGCCGGTCATCTCCTTCTTATGGTTTGGCGTCAGCCCGTCCCAGAGAGCTTTGGTGGGGGAGGAATCCATGGTGGGAGTGGTGCAGAGAGGTATGGGAGACGGATGACTGCGAGTATGGTCGGGGCAGCGGTTTATATAGCAATGGTGGGCGGCAGAGGGACGGACGGGTGGTGCCGGAGTAGCCGCCTTGGCAACCGCGTGTTATTAATTTGGGTGGCAGACGAACGAACGGGCGGCCGTCGTGTCGTTTGAACGCGGAGCAGTCGCCTGCACGGGGAAGCGGCGCAGGCTGCACTTTCTCGGCCGGCGTGCCACTTCAATGCCGGCGCTAGTGAGCGGCCGTGTCCGCTCTGGCCGGGCATGAATGTGGGCACTGACGCTCTAGAGCGGCGCTAATTGTTTCGGGCGGGAAGCACGCGTGGGAGGAAGGAGGGGTTTTGGGTGGGCCAGGGCGGTCAGAAGCGGGCATGGCAACGTTCCGGACTTCCGTAAAACTTCCCACGTTTGTCTCTGGTTTATGGGAGAAAGTATGTCCGGATCACGCCACAGATCGATACAAAAACGTGTTGAATGGCTTCCGCGGTCCGGACAATGCAGTCTAGACGGATGCGGGAGGTTTGACCGTTTGAGGGTCGGCGTCGGAGATGCCCTAACCGTCTCGCTTACGAGCGATTTTTTTCAACTTTGGGCATGATAACTTACATAGGCCACACGTGGTAACTTTCGACAAAAAAAAAATCATCGCAACATGTCAACATGAGATCTGGTTTCGAATCTCTCGTCGCGATGATTTTTTATGTGAAAATAGTGTTTGATCGGGCAATCGGTTTGAGCTACAAAAAATTTCAAATTTAAATTTTCGTTAAAATATTTACTGACATTATAAAAAAACTTACGCATGCATGCATATTTGCTCGTCATAGACATCTGCATGCAATTAGGCAAAATGAGTTGCATGCAAACAAAGGATCGGATCCGTTCCTAACGGCCGATCAGTCGAAAGTTATTGCTGTCCTTTCTCAAATCAATGACAGACTCCGACTCAAAAAAAAAATCAATGACAGACTCCGACTCAAAAAGAAAATCAATGACAGACTCCGACTCAAAAAAAAATCAATGTTGGCAAAAAAAAGTAGAGTATATTTGAACATTGCTATCCAAAATCCGCAAATTAAACAAGACACCAATCCCGTATCTTAACGGAACAGAATGTCAGTTACTATTTCCATGCCTCCACTTTTTCCTCCTCACCGCTACCAATCTCTCCCTTTTATTTCTCCTCGCCTCCACCAGCGCATCTCCGGGCAGCTAAAATCGTACCCTACCCTCGGTGGCCGCCGGCTCTGCCTCCCCGTAATCCCAACGTTGCAGCAGGGAACCCGCCGATGATGGGTTCTGCATACCCGACGGGAGGAGACTGACCGGCGGAGAATAAGGTGCTGCCGCAATCCGCCTTGTGCCGGGCAATGGGCGTCGCCGTGGGACAGGTGAAGCCGACGTCGCTGGGCAGCCGCCCCCGTCGAATGCGGCCTTCGTATGCCCCCTTCTCCGAGCCCTTCACTGAACGCCAGGCACATGCCGCGCCGTCATCCCCTTCCTGGCCGGCAGCGTGCTGTGCGTAGAAGCCCATCCCTCCCTCCGTCCAGCTTTCTCCACCGATCTGGCTCCAATTTTTTTCCCGCTTCCTCTCTGTGTTCCCAAATTCGTTTGATCCAGAATGGAGGTATTTGGCGATCGGGATGAGCCGACCGATCCTGAATACATAGAGGTGGATCCGACCGGGCGATACATGCGCGTAAGATTTCGCTTGGTGCTTTATTTTCTGATGATTGATCTCGCTTGGACTCTGATTTGTTTCATTGATGCCAATGTGACCTGAGATTTCCATGCTAGTTTTTGACCCTGCGGTGAAACGAATTGTCGTTATAAAAACTTATATTTTTCAGCATTTTGTTGCTTCCTTTCATAGATAAACAATGCAGAGTCGTGCACATTGTGAGCAGTGCATCCTGTTTTATCAATAAAGGTTGCATTAGAGCTATGTTAGCGTGAAAATTTTGCCCATTTGCTCATTGATTATTAAAAATCAGCAAGGAGGGAGTGCCTAAAATGATCAACAAAACCATCCGTGCCTATTGTATTGATCTGATTTTTTCCCCTTGTTGCAGTACAATGAGGTGTTGGGGAGAGGAGCTGTCAAGACTGTGTATGCCCTTACTATCATATTGTTTCATTTGTGTTTCTTTGTCAATTGATAGGTTGCCTCGTTTTCTTTCCAAACCTTAAAGATTGGCATAGTATTAGTATATTTTGTACTCTCTCCAATCCATATTACTTGTCACATGTTTAGTACAACTTTAGTACAAAATTGTACTAAATCTGCGACAAGTAATATGGATCGGAGGGAGTATTATTATTAACAATGTCGCTCTAATTAAGGTGTAGAGGTTAATACAATGATTCATACTTTAGTTGCTAATGCACATGCTCAGTTTTAGGCTTATGGCCGTAGTGAAGGTACCCTTTGTCGCTGTTCCACTTTGTTCAAAATAACCAGAAAGGCCCTAGTTTAATTAACAGTAGTAATGTAGTACTCAATCATATCTTAGACTCCCGACAGCCTTTCTATAACCATATGTACCAAGAAACTACTTAGGAGATAATATAGGCTGAGCAACTTGGGTCTGAAGTGATTTGGACCGAGGGAATATCATCATTTCAGGATGTAGCCTCTCTAAATTGTTCTGGAGACTTGTGGTGGCATTCAGTAAATAGATTCATATCAGGTTAATGATAAATTGCTACGCAATTATAATGCTACATTGCTTATCTTTCTGTTTACTTTTTTACACATCTCTTCCGACTATTACATGGGTCTGTCTGTAACTTGTGTTTCATTCTTAATTTGGATTTAGTTACAAGGCATTTGATGAGGCCGAAGGTATTGAAGTTGCATGGAATCAAGTCAGCATAGATGAGCTGATGCAGTGTCCAGATAACCTTGAGAGGCTCTACTCGGAAGTTCATCTACTGAAATCACTCAAGCATGAAAATGTAATGAAGTTCTACAATTATTGGGTCGATGATCGAAAGAAGACAATCAATGTTATTACTGAACTGTTTACATCTGGCAGTCTTAGGCAGTAAGTAATCATTGACCCATGCTCTGCTGCTACTTCCATCTTTCTTGAGAATGACACCATCACAACTTTGTGCATCTCTAGTTACCGACGGAAACATCCACGCGTTGATTTGAAAGCAATAAAGAATTGGGCAAGACAGATTCTTCATGGATTAGATTACTTGCACAGCCACCAACCTCCGGTTATCCACAGAGACCTGAAGTGTGATAATATTTTTGTTAATGGCAATCATGGACAAGTTAAGATTGGAGATCTTGGACTAGCTACAATTATGCTAACGCCTAAAGCAAGAAGTGTTATTGGTAATAATATTTTTGCTAGTTTATTGTCTTCCATGTTTGCTGAACAAATATCTTATGGTTCTTTTATCTTATGATACAACTTTGTATGTTATGGTTCCACCATTTGACATCTTTATATCAGTATAATCTTCTGCAATACATGGTTGTTTGAATTGTGAAAACCAAGGTCACACCTGTTCTCTCATTTAGACATGTTATATGGTTGTGTATTTTCAACAACCCACTCTTGAGTTCTAACCACTTTCTAAAAAATTATTTTTTGCACCTGATACAACACTATGATATTTCAACTCTTCTTTATTTTGGTAGGTACTCCTGAATTCATGGCACCTGAGCTATATGATGAGAATTACGATGAACTGGTCGATATTTATTCCTTCGGTATGTGCATGTTGGAAATGTTCACTCTTGAATATCCATACAATGAATGCAAAAATGCAGCTCAGATTTTTAAAAAAGTATCCAAGGTAAGTGTGTTATTTATATTCTAGAGTTGTGCTTCAGTTGAGCATCTTTTCTGAATTACTGTCTCTAATCTTTAGGGTGTCAAACCGGCTGCACTGTCCAAAATTGTAAATGCTGAAGTTAAGAATTTCATTGAGAAATGTTTAGTTCCTGCTTCTGAGAGGCTGTCCGCCAAAGATCTATTGCAAGATCCATTTCTTTGCCCCGATAATGCAAATAGTTTTGCTAGCATTACGGTTCCATCAACAATTCCCAAAGCAGTACGGATCTCTCCGGAATCTTTGCACATGGACGTTGATACTCATGAATCTATGTGTGCTAGCTCGGGCGAGAAAAATGCCGTTGGGTCTCCACATAATTCCGTGTTGGAGTTCACGAGAACCAACAGAAACACGGAACTCAATCTAAAGGGCGAGAAAGTTGATGATAGTTCAGTCTCACTGGTTTTACGGATTGCTGATTTGTGTGGTATGACTTACTTTATGTTGTTTGGAACTCAAATTACTATATTTTTGTGATACCATTGACTTTCTGTTCACAGGTCAAGCAAGAAATATCCATTTCCTCTTCTACCTCGAATCTGACACAGCTATGTCTGTTGCTGCGGAAATGGTTGAACAGTTGGAGCTAGCAGACTGCGATGTTACTTTCATTGCTGATTTTATTGACCTTCTGATAGTCAATCTTGTTCCTGGTCGGAAACTGGCAAATGATGCAGCGATGAGTCCATATGTGGAATCTAAAACGTGTGGAAGTGAGCAAGTAACTATTTCCCAGCAGAACCCATTAGAGATGCCACCTGATTATGTGTTAGTTCAAAGTACAATGCATCCTAAAGATATCAGTGCATCGCCGAATAAATATCTTGAATCTGTCTTAAGTGCAACTAACCTAGAGGGGCCAAAGTGCTCTGAGGGGTCGGACTTTTCTGCGCAGCTTGCTGGGAGTTCTGAAAGTCCGAGATACGATGGCACTGGTGACTGTGGGACTATGTACTGTGGTGGGTACAAAGAGGGAATCCACAAACTAGACTGCAACCATGTTCTAGGTGATGGGTCAAGGAACATTTCGATTTTCCATATAGATGAAGCATCGCCTCCTTCGGAGCTGGTGAGTGGTTGCTCGTCAATTTCCATCACCGATAGTCAAGATGTGCTGAATGGGGAGCTTGATTTGATTGAAGTCGAGTACAAAGATTGGTTTGATGAATTAGCAAGGATGCGGGAAGAAGCTATGGAAGGAGGAGGACAGGAGAAGTGGTTACAATATAATGAATGATGTTTAAGTTCGAGTATCGTGTGTGTCTTGTCTGAAACATCATCGGAATGTCTTTAGATGTTCCTCTGCCTCCTGCTTCTACAGTTTTGTGTTTTGGTCATGCAAATGTGGGTTATAATAATCGGTAGGATCATTGTCATCGATGTAGATTTGCACTGTTGCCCAGTGCGTTTATAATTAGTTAGTTCTTTAGCTAGCTCTGAGTTTTCCCAGCATTACAACTTTGACTTTGATGTGTCATCGGGAAAACGCAACTGTTGTAGATACACGGCTGCAGAAGTTTCAGTATTGGAATGAATATTGCAGCTGAAACATTCGATCTTTGCGTGTTCGTTATCTCTACTCTTAATAAAGCAGTTGGTAGTCTCGCTTCCAGGTTTTTTTCGTCCCATCACTTTCGTCCGGGTTTTTTTCGTAGGTTAACCATCGTAGATTTTTTTCGTCGCCTCCCCCACTTCATCGGTTTATTTTCACTTCACCCTCTCACACAACGAAAAAAACTGAACGGATTAGAACTTTCCATACTGACGCAAATTATTTAGTAATGTCTTTATGTAAAAGAATCAATCACAATTAATCTTCATAACGTTTGTTTCCTTCCGAATCACGTCCATAACTTTCCTTCCTTTTTTGGGCAGAAACTGTTTGGTAGCAGAGATTAGGAAGCTTCCTATGAGTGTAGTAATAGGAAGTATTCTTTTTCTTGATGATTCGTTTCCATGCATGATGATAGTAAATTAGGCCAACATTCACCACTATTTATCAACGTCATCAATCGTAATCAATCAAAATCAATCTCTAAAGATCAAATCTAAATTAATTAATCTTCATAACATTTGTTTCCTTCCGAATCACGTTCATAACTTTCCTTCCTTATTTGGGCAGAAACTGTTTGGTAGCAGAGATTAGGAAGCTTCCTATGAGTGTAGTAATAGGAAGTATTCTTTTTCTTGATGATTCGTTTCCATGCATGATGATAGTAAAATTAGGCCAACATTGACCACTATTTATCAACGTCATCAATCGTATCCATTCCTACCAGTTTTAAGGGAATCTGCTCGCTATGTCTTTTTTAAGGGGATCCGCTCGCTAAGTCGTCGTCACACGTTATTTTCACAAGCAATTCCCCTAAAAAAGGCGTGGGTATTGGTAGTTGAACGCCCGCTAGGTTTTCCGCCTGTCCCATCCTTGCGCTGTGCCGCCGCCACCCGCCGAATTTCCAGCCGTCCGAGCCCGTTAACTTCGCCAGCCATCGGGTCGACTGCCCCCGCCCCAAACCCCCATCCCGAGGCGGGGTTGGACTCGTGCGTGCTTGCTAGCTTGCTCTCCGTGCGTACGTACTTGCTCTGCGTGCGTCGCACCGGCCAATGTGCATGATGCGTGTGTGCCTGCTTTTCTGTATGTGTATGCCAGCGTGATGCTTGTGTGCGTTGTTGTCTGTGTATGATATAGATGGCCCGAGTGTGTGTATGTTGTGCTCTGCTCTCTGCTGATCTATGTGTTGGTGCTCCTGCTATATGTTCATGCCATACAAATGAAATTTCTGTTAATCTTCTGACATGTTGAGTTGGTTCTCTCTGTCTTCTGAGGGGGTGAATGCAAAGCAGTCTATTAAGCCAGGCACTATTGCTGAGCTAAATTGACAAAAAAATATTGGTAGCCATAGTTGTAGTTTAAGTACTAGCTAGTTGTCTGATATGTATAAAGAGCCCGTTGCAACTGAGCCCGTTGCTAAATTGACAAAAAAAGTCGCCAGTGTCACTTGATATGTATGAGAATATTAAATGTATTATTAACATGATTAATATTGAACTCTTAAATTTAATATGGCCCCGTTGCAACGCACGGGCGTTCTTCTAGTATATGTAGTTCCCCAATTTTTAACCAAACTTTTTGAGGGTTAAATAGTGCACGCAGAGCAAAGTTCAAGGAGATCAAGTGGCTCATCCATAGCGCCAACAGAAAGAAGTACAGGAGGCCTTGGTCCTGTCATTTAGATGATTGCTCCTGTTGTTGTGCATTTCATTTGTGTGCATAGTTTTATATCAGCTGCAACGGCTCTTTTATAGGAGTATTATAACTGACAGGAACCCTAGTCGCCTATTTGCTTGGGAGGAGAGACGAAGGGGCAAGTAAGGGACAATGGTGTTAGGAACCAACCCTAGGTTTTTTTATCCTAGTTGGTCTTTTCCTATTTGCTTTTTTAGCACAATCCACTAGGTTTATTGATTAATAATCAACGGGATACAAAGAATATCATGAGGTACGCTAATCTAACGAAGAATCAAAACTAGCTAGATTGTGGGTATTCATAATTTGAGCCTCTTTTTTCATGGACAAAATTACACAAGGTAAAGGAAGAACTAGGGGGAATGCCTAATGGAGCTTGAGCTCCATGGAGCCCTTTGAAAACTTCAAAATTCAAATTTTAAGTTTCAAAAAATTCTGAAAAAATACACATATAGTGATATACATATGGATGTATACTACTTGTCTGCGAAATTTCATGAAGAAATACCTTTTAAAGCTACACAAAATGAAAAAAAATCACGTATTTCTAACACATGTACTGTTCACTATAAATTCACATGATTTTTTTTTGTATCATGCACATCTGTATACACATATAAGTATTTATGTACTTTTTCAGATTTTTTTAACTTTAAAAATGATTTTTGAACGTTCAAAAATAAAAAATCCACTCTCAAGAACTAGCTACTATAATGTCCCTGATAATCACTTCATATTTACCACCTAATGGAGCCCAAAATTTCAAAAATTGTCTTTTTAAGTTTCCAAAAAATCTGAAATAAAATACACAAGTACTTACCAACGTACAACATGGGTGTAAAAATTCATTATGAAATTTTGTTTTGATATGAGCTGTACACAAAAACATCATGTGCTTTTATAGTAAAGTGAATAGTACATGTGCTAGATTTTTGTGTAACTCTTATAAAAAAATTACATACAAAGTAGTATACATCCACAGGTATGTGTGTATTATTTTCAGAATTATTTGAAACCTAAAACTTAGATTTTAACACAACTTCTGAAATGTACATACTTATTATGAGATCTACTTAAGTAATAAAAAGAAGAAGTATATTGCGTGTGTGTTTATTGTCGGCAACCCAACACACATCTACTACATCTGTACCAAAATATAAGATGTTTCTGTAGCCTAAAAAAAACATCCTATATTTTAATACGGAGGGAGTATTTGTCAACAGGGGACCAGAGTGCCACTGTCGGGCCGCTGAACCCCTTGCCTTCATTGTCTTCTCGACCCCTAACCTAAACTCATACAGTACAAGTTTCGAGGGTGGAGAATGGAAGTTATGCATGGACTCACAATCATACCCATTCTTGTGCTGGTTGAATAAGAGTATTCATACACCAAATCAACACCTCTAGCGCGCGCGCGCACACACACACACAAAAAGCATCTCCATACCAAAAAGCCTGCAATGTCACATAAAGGAAGTGTCCAATTACCCCGCAAAAAAAGGAAGCGTCCAATTAACAAACCAACATTGAAGTGAGCTTCTGCACTGTCAGATGTATATCACTTTACTTTGCACAAGATTGGTGGCTTTTGGCATTGTGTGCTGCAACATAATTTGATCAAAGAAGCTCCACATGTTCGCATGTCCAGATACTCTTAAGTTTCACAATGCTTGTAGACATGTACTAATCAAATCCACATCTGCCAAAAGTATGTTTCTCCATTGTGTCAATTTGGTCATGTACCTGAAAGCGAATGCATCATATGTGTATTAGCAGAGTGTTTGGCAAAATATGAATTCCGCTCCAGGTTACTCATGTAGACAGTCTGTTGCAATTATATATAACATTAGCCATGTTTACAACAAAGTCATCAAAAGGTTACAGCAGACACATGCTGTACCATAGTCATGTCCGCCAAATTGCTTTTCACACAGACAAGCACAGCTAAAAAGATTTTCACTTCACTGTAAAAAGATAAATTTTGGCCTATAAAATTAAGCATTCTCAAAAGGCTCTTGTAAAAAAAAAGGAATTAAGCAAGTCAACGTAGTAAGTACAACAAGCCAATCTAAACACACCAAAATGAATATTTTCTGCTATATATGTTGACACTATAAAAGATATCAATATAAAGCTTTTTGTTGGTATCGGCTGGTATAACTGAAGTTTCAAAGAGAGGAAACATATTAAGCAAGGATCCTATTAACTTGAAACTAACATTACTTGTTCTCCAAACATTTTATTCCGTCATTTCTACTTTTCCTTTCTAGGATCATATGGAATTTTTTCCGTCTATTTTTCCTAATAAAAAAGCGACCTGGCTTCCTTTATTTACCTAATCAATTTATATTAAGGAACAACTCCCTTAAGAATATTAAAAGAACAACCTAAATTACTTTTAAAATTAGTCCCCTTGGACAATGCCAGAGCTGGAGGCATGGCAGACGAACACTTCTATGCCAGTGCCCTGGCTGAAATGTGAGCACAAAGGCATTAAAATTACGAGTAAATCATATTACTGGTCCCAAAACTTGACCGGCAGGTTCAAGTAGGACACTGTACTCTCAAACTGCCTATCTAGGCTACTAAACTAGTTTTAAGTGGATCACTCTAGGTGTCAACTAGTTTGGGCAGCCTATGTAGTTTCCATCCATTAGCAAAGTCTATTATGGCAATATACTTAGCTGGCCTTAATTCCTTGCTCTCATTGGGTCCCTGACATGCAGAAATTTATATAAGGTCAAGACTCTAGGGAGGCTGAGGGCAAATTACAGTGCTCATGCCCGTCATCAGGTACTAACCAAGCACAGTGGCATCAGTGAACATGCCATGTCATTTGATCTGTCACACAAAGGATGCCATACCAATTACCTAGAGAGAAACATCTCAAGAAGTTTAACGACCTAGACCTGCAGTTTGGGAGTTCGATGACCCAAGTTAGGTGACTGCAGCTCAATGTACTACATGGTTAGAAAAAGGCGCTTAAGCATGCCTAGGCTCTAGGCGATAGCAAAACGCCTAGCGCTTAGGCGTGCGCTTTTGTTAGAAAAGCACGAGGCGGTGGCAAAACGCACAATTAACGCCTAACGCTTTTAAAACTTTGTTCCTAATAACAAGTGTAGATTTGCCTTAGGCATGGGCGCATGGCACCACCACGCAGAAAAAGGTGACACAGGGTGGTAGCTGGTAAGCAAGTGTCATTCTTCGAAATAAGCTAGCGTGTGAACTTTAAGAAAAAAACTGTAAAGAAAAAGATTTCTAATGAAAAATCCTAAGCTACATTTGCATTACAAAACAACTTCGGGTAATATATTTCAATATAGTACAATTCACCGAAAGGAAGATGTGAAGAAAATCCCCTTATTGGTGCCAGAACGAGCAACTCTATTGACAACAGAAATTTCCAGGGTTGCAACAAAAAGAAAAAAAAATCGTAATCCGTCTTCCTTTTTCTGACACCAGAAGGAAGAACAACAATTGATAATCCCTAGTTATGCACACAGTTGAGCGGTGAGGACAATCGACTATTCCAGTAGGCAGTAGCTAAGCAAAAGAGGAGGGTGAAGAGCTCACCCTCAGTCTTGGGGGCAGATTGCTTGAGCTGACCATCGGCCTTGGGCTCACCGTCAGTCTTGGGGGCCGATTCCTTGGGCTCACCCTCAGTCTTGGGGGCAGATTCCGCGGACTCCACCTCCCTCTTGACCAGCCTCGCCTTCTTCACGATCTGCGCCAAGCGAGGGTCACACCAACAAGCACGTCAACACAACTCGATCGGGGGCATCAGAGTAAAACGACGCAAGGGAACGAGGAGGCGGAATTGGGTTTGAGGGCAGACCTTGTTTTTGATGGGGCAGACGTACGGGCAGGTGGGGCAGAAGAGGCGCAGGCGGTGGCCGCCGGTGGCCGGCTGGATCTGCAGCAGCATCCCGCACGCCGGGCAGAAGTCCATGGCCGCTTGCCGCACTTCTCTGCCGCTGTGCTACGGTCGGCGGCGGCTCTGCGATGAGTTTTTCTTTTCTTTTTTGAGGGGTGTTTCCAGGGTGGGGTGAAACCCCACTAAAACCCTATGACCAGGGTGGGTGTTTCCAGCCCATTAGTATTGGGCCGACCGTGTGAACGGCGGTCTGACCTCGAGGCCCACATATTTTGTACATGGAATTATGGGAATTCACCGTGCTCCCTTATTCTTGCTCAAAAAAAAAAACCGTGCACCCTTATTTTAAAGCCCTCTCGTTCAATTGAGATGTTCGACTTTAGATTTGGTTTACAATTTTGACCTCGTCAACTATTTCTCAACGAGCCCTCTCATTGAGATGAGGTATCAATTTTAGATTTGATTCACAATTTTGAGTGGATCAATAATTTCTTAAATTAATCGACATCAACCAGCATAATACGTGTTTTTGTTGATTAGCGGATATCACGAACTGACATGAAAATCCCACTAAAACACCATATTATAAAAAAAAAGAACGCACTTCATCATCTTACCCGTGTGTCAAACCAATTCGTATCTTTATGGAATCTTAGCAACACCAACGGCACAACGAAACGCGCCCAACACTTCTAATTAATGCGAAATTCTAAAGTCCGCAATGCAAGAGATGAATCATTTCATAGGATAGGATGACCAAAATTTCAACCTATCCCGCATTTTTTTCTAAGAAATCATTGGAGAAGAGTTCTCACACGTGAATATATTACTCAAAAGATGCCATGCCAAGAGAGAATCGTTCCTTTGTTTGGTTGGTCTAGTTTATAAGAGCGTCTACAACCAGGCACCTCAAATCGGCCTCAAACGCCCGGACAGCCAGACCAATCACTGATCGGTAACAAAAAGAATAACCCGGGCGTCTCAGGCTGAAGGAAATATGCCCTAGAGGCAATAATAAAGTTATTATTTATTTCCTTAAATCATGATAAGTGTTTATTATTCATGCTAGAATTGTATTAACCGGAAACATAATACATGTGTGAATACATAGACAAACAGAGTGTCACTAGTATGCCTCTACTAGACTAGCTCGTTAATCAAAGATGGTTATGTTTCCTAACCATGAACAAAGAGTTGTTATTTGATTAACGAGGTCACATCATTAGTTGAATGATCTGATTGACATGACCCATTATATTAGCTTAGCACCCGATCGTTTAGTATGTTGCTATTGCTTTATCCATGAATTATACATGTTCCTATGACTATGAGATTATGCAACTCCCGTTTGCCGGAGGAACACTTTGGGTACTACCAAACGTCACAACGTAACTGGGTGATTATAAAGGAGTACTACAGGTGGCTCCAAAGGTAGATGTTGGGTTGGCGTATTTCGAGATTAGGATTTGTCACTCCGATTGTCGGAGAGGTATCTCTGGGCCCTCTCGGTAATGCACATCACTTAAAGCCTTGCAAGCATTGCAACTAATGAGTTAGTTGCAGGATGATGTATTACGGAACGAGTAAAGAGACTTGCCAGTAACGAGATTGAACTAGGTATTAAGATACCGACGATCGAATCT
>NW_024115369.1:0-5438 GCF_003073215.2 Triticum urartu
TCCCCTCCCCCCGCTAAAAAAAACCAACCCCCCTTCCCTAAAAAAAATTCCACGAACTCCTACAAGTCTTGCTTTCACCAAAGAGACAGACACCAGTTTCTGTGAAGCTCAGCTAAAAAAAGTGCATTAAACTCAGTAAAATGGCTAAAAACAAAGTTTATGTGAAGCTTAGTCAGCACTCAACAAAAACAAGAAGGGGCATGTGATGTGATAACTTGCAGTCAAAGTTAAGGAATCACCTTGTGTGACGCCACTTGTTTAGCAAGATTACCAGCTCCATTTAACCAATTACAAATGACGGCGATCATCTTGCTTGTTGGCACAGACCCCAGACCCGGTCTTATTCTTTGCCACAAGCTTCAGAGTACCTTTATCTTCCCTCCTTTGGCCACATTAGTTTACAAGGCATTGACTCAACCAACGACACATAAAAAAGCACAAGCTGCAAAACCTACGGCCGGCCGGCGATCGCTGGTTGAGAAGAGTAGACGGCCCGCAACGGGACCCAACCCCCAACCTATCATTCTCACATCCACTGTAGCTCATATGACTTCTGACTTGAGACTAGGTTTGCTCCCAGTAGGTGACGCAGGACCCCGCACCCGAAGTGCGTATATATGAGGTGACCCCGCGCGTCCCTGTTGCGCCTCAGTCGTCCCAACACTCAACCTAGGAAGAAGAAGAGGAGGGACGCTAAGTTGCAGCCACCAAATCGGCGATCCTGGGAGGGAAGATGGCGTTCAGCATCACCAGGAAAGAGATCGAGGGGTTCTGGAGGAGGAAGGAGGAGGAGCGCCGCCTTGCCGCCGAGAAGGAGGCCGCCAGAGCCAAAGCCAAGACGCTCAAGGTCAGACCCCTGCTTTTGTTCAACTGTAACTTCTTTCTCCATTATCTGTTCAAGAAGGCAACAAAAAAGCTCTGTTATATCATTTCTCTTATTTGTTGCGATCATGAAACTTCTGGCTTTGATTTTGAAAGGCATCTAGTTAACACTGTTTTGGAGAATTTTTGGAAAGCAGATGGAGGATTATATGCTGTTCGAGCAAATGATAAGGGAGATTCTCGAGGAGGGGAACGAAGGTGACAAGGGCATCAACGACAACAGAATGATGGTGGCAGCTTCCAGCAGGGTTGCCGAATTACGGATTGGGATCAAGCACTGGTAACCCCTTCTCACAAGACAACTTTTTCGTAGCAATTGTAGCACCGAGAGTGCGACCTTTTTCTCTTCTGATGAAAAGTACTTTCAGCCAATTTTTTCTGAAACTGTATACTGGTATAGCCAGTGCGATGTGGAAAACAATCTGTATCCCACCCCCATCCATCCAATCCTTTCCCGTAGTTGGATGCCCTGTCACAGCTCACAATGCCGTACTAGTAGCACAATAACGTATGGCCAAGAAGCATACGACATAGGTGGTGGAAAACAAAAGGCATTAGGGGCCATACTCATACTACAATCATACTACACGCTAGCCAAAATTTATTTCTGGTGGAATCTATCTTCTTACACATGCTTAGCGTCCACGGAGAAGCTTCTTAGTGCAGTACGTATTTAATTAGGCGGTGGTACAAATTTGTGGATTATGATATGACAGACCCGCCATCTTCTCCGACTGGGTGCAGGTGGAAGAAAAGCACCTATGCTTATCTGAATGAGCCAGCAGTGACGGCATCGATGGATGACAAGGGAAGAAACAGACGCGCCGTCACTTATATTCCGCAGGACAGATGCCTCAAAGTCCGCTCGTCGATTCCTGCTTCATTTGTCATCTTTTAGGTGGTCTGTATTCATGACGAAACAAGCTGGGGCATATCAATATGTATCTATGCATCAGCTGTTGTGACAGGGACGGAATAATTTATGTTGTGTATAAGTTTGTCTGAATGCTGTACTTATATCAAATTAAGTGGAAGACCGTGTTGCTTGGTGCATTGCGTCAATTTTTATCTTACTTTTTGGTCTGGTGATTGGTGTGTGGTTTAACCACAACAAAAGTGAAAGTAATGCATGCGCTGACAGTCACTTGACTGCTTCTTAAACTGCCATCACCCGAAAATTTAAAACTGCAATCGTCCTGGGTGCAAAAGATAAAATTAAATGCCCAACAATGCCCCGAGCAACAAGGTTTTCCACTGAATTTGATGAGTGGAGTGGCGGTGCGCTAGACCATGGATGGCGGTAGCACCGGGAGCATGACGAAGGTGAGATAGACATGGGTGAGGAAGAAGGTGAGATTTTAGTTCATAATAGACCCGGGCATTCATTGATATGTCCAGTTTTAAAAAGCCTGACCCCAGACTCCGGAGTTCGCGTGGAAGAACTAAAATAAAGAAGGGTCTGTTTAGGGCATTTAGATGTGCTCTAGTCATTGCACATTTAAATGACTCAATCAAATTAGAAAAATAAAATAAATAAAAGCATGGTGTTCCCCCCGCACATGTACTGTCGAACAACACCCTCATCTACTGTCGAACGAACAAGTGCATTGGGCAGCTGTGCCGGTCATCAACGATGAGCATGTGGTGCACGAACTTGTCGAAATCAGCTCTGAACTGACTCCTTTTGGTGTACTAGCAAGATGCCCGTGCTACGCTAGGGAAGCATGAAAATGAGCTGGGGCATGATCTACTTAGGATAGATATGATGTCCAGCCAGACCGGAAGAACATTAGATTGTTTAGAATCTAGCAAGTGATAAAGGCATGCATTGCTCAATCTCAACCTCCCCGAACTTACAGAAATGCTGCCTTTAATTTATTCCCAAGCCGACTTGATTGCTCCGCACCTTAAGTCCAACCTGATACTGCATCCAATGAAACAGAGTAAATTCTTGGAGGTTAAATGCTCGAAGGAACAGAACAAACAAAGAAGAACTAATTTGGTTAGGATCATCTGAGCAGCCAGATAGTTTACGTATAATATATTCATATTTTCTTTCTTTCTTTCTTTTTTGAAACAAGGCAAAAAATTTGCCATTTTCATTGATTAAGGGAGAAGGTTTAAGACAAATGGCCACAAAGCGGAAGACAAATATCTACTCTCGCAGCATTACAATACTCAAGTGGGTAGCACCGGCAATAGCCCAAAGATGGGCCTCCTCTTTTATCTTCGCGATGAGCATCATCGTCGTAGTGGCGGTGTTACGGACGGAAAACCCTTCCATTACGCTCTTTCCAAATCTCCCAAGACATGAGCATGAACAGGGAGGCGATAGCCTTTCTCTGATCTCCACGCTCAACCACATTTTTAATCCACCAGTCTTGAACCGAAACCTCATTTCGCCAGTTCCTCACCACATCGGCATGTATACCGAGCCATGCCGCAACCTCAATCCAGACACGTTGGGAGAACCTGCATTGGAAGAGAAGGTGTGCTGCGGTTTCCTGGACTTGCTTGCAAAGCGGGCAGAGGTTGCAGTTCGGCCATCCACGACGGTGCAATCGATCGGCTGTCCAAACTCTGTTTTGAATTATCAACCAAGCAAAAAAATTGCATTTCGGAGGGGCCCAACCCTTCCAAACAGCAGCAGGCATGATGCTTGTCGTGTGTCCCGCAAATTGCGCCATATAGGCGGTCGACGCCGAGTATTCTCCATGACACGTGAACTTCCATAGGATAGTATCATGCGCATCATTGTCGAGAGTAACAGAGGATAGCTTTTCCCATAGCAAGGCGAACTCCTGGATATGCTCCATGGTGAGCCCATGATGGGTATCAATCTGACTAACCCAATAATTGTTGAGGAGAGCTTTTTGGACCGAGGTAGATTTCTTTTTTGAGAGGTCAAATATCTTTGGGGCAATATCTTTGGGTCTCATGCCGTTGAGCCAAGATGATTCCCAGAACTTTGCCTTACATCCGTTTCCAACACTAACCGTGGTGGTTGCCACAAACTGGTCTCTATCATCATCATTGCACGGTGTTCCCGACCCCGCCCAAGTCTTGGCGGGGTGCGGGTTGAGGATGCCCAAACCACCGAAGATCTTGGGCTTGCAGACAAGTTCCCAGTTGACCTTACATTTTCCACCGGTCACTTTATCGCAACCCGCCCAAAGGTAGGCACGCCGCAAGCTGTCAATCTTCTTCCTCACTTCCACCGGCAATTCCAGGGGCGTAATATGATATATATATAGCAATGGCGGTAAGCACTGCGTTGACCAAGACGACACGGCCTGGCGCGGCCACATGTTTGGCAACCCAGGGTGGTAGTTTCCCCGCAACTTTATCCTCTAAGAACTGAAAGTGAATCCTCTTAAGCCTTGAAACCAAAAGGGGAAGCCCCAAATATCTCATAGGGAAGGTGGAGCGAACCGCTGGGAAGGCTTGCAGGACGTCATCAAGGTAAATGTTACCGCATCGAATGGGCGCAACTACACTTTTGGCACAATTAGTGACCAATCCAGTAACATCACCAAAGGATGCAAGAGTTGAAGCCAGGACCTGAATGTCATTTTTTATTGGGGCAATGAAAATGGCAGCGTCATCAGCATAAAGCGACGCACGGATGGGTCGACCTCTGAGCGGTTGAAGATGACCTTGAGAAGTCGCCTTGGCAAGGATGTGGTGCAACGGGTCAATGACAAGCACAAATAGCAATGGGGAGAGAGGGTCCCCTTGACGAAGGCCCCGACCATGCTGAATTGGGTCACCGGCAATACCATTGAGCAACACACACGAAGATGCCGAGGAAAGAAGGGCGGAGATCCAATCTCTGAAGTGACTTGGGAAGCCATGGTGGCGTAGCAAATCCATCAAGTAATCCCAACGCACCGAAAGAAATGGGTAAATATTCATATTTTCACATACTTGCATACAATATATCATCTAAACAAGAGACAAACAAGCAAAAGTCTGAAATCCATAGCATAGCCATATAAAAAGATCCAGTTAAATACTCAGTGCTCCTAACCAATTACTGCATATTACTCTTACTAGTTGTTCCAAAAGAAATGGTGTCGGTGTCAAAACCGGCGGATCTCGGGTAGGGGGTCCCGAACTGTGCGTCTAGGCCGATGTCTCTTGTGGGGGACGTCAAAACGACGCCGGCCCCAGTCCGGCCAACATCTTGGAGCCGTCGAAATGCATGATCCAATTTGAATATGTGTCGTAAGATCGGAGAGGCTAAACCCTAGAAGCTAGCCTATGGTATGATTGTTGTTGTGTATGTTGTCCTACGGACTAAAACACTCCGGTTTATATAGACACTGGAGAGGGTTAGGGTTACACAAAGTCGGTTACAATAGTAGGAGATCTGCATATCCGTATCGCCAAGCTTGCCTTCCACGCCAAGGAAAGTCCCTTCTGGACACGGGACGGAGTCTTCAATCTTGTATCTTCATAGTCCAAGAGTCCAGCTGAAGGTATAGTCCGGCCATCCGGACACCCCCTAATCCAGGACTCCCTCAGTAGCCCCTGAACCAGGCTTCAATGACGAC
>NW_024115370.1:0-20599 GCF_003073215.2 Triticum urartu
GGGAAAGAGAGGGGCGTCAGGCGAGGGGGAGCAAGAGAGGGAGCCATCCTCACACACCACAACTCCACGCTTGACCTCTCTCCTCTATCTCACATCTTCTTCTTCTTCTTCTCTCCCCCATTTCTGCTCTCTCACAACCTCTATCTCGACTGCTCACATGCTGAGAGGGGATGGCGCATTCTCTCTCCTTCCATTTCACCTATGTTCTTTCTCACACACACAACCTAGTCCCATTTCACCGTTGTTCTCCCTTCCTCACACACACACACACATCATAGTCCCATTTCATCTCCTCTCTCTCTATCTCTCATTTTCTTGTCCTTCTTCTCTTTCTCTCTCTGTTGCACACACGCCATGAAGCAGGAATCTTGCATGGAGCATCTGCTTGTGTTGTGTGGGGAAGCTCATCACGTGAGAATAGTGACAGAAGATGCCAAATAGGGGCTTGGTCAATGCCTGGTAATGACGCAAGAGCGGTCAGACGTGGGCTCGCGGTGCTCCCAGCTGCAACGATCATGATGTCAAATAGACAGCCATGATAGCAGGTACCGTGGAGCTTGACCTACAATTCAACTTTCCACAAGTTCCTCCTTCATCTTCACTTTGGTGAGTGCTTCGACGTCTCCAAGCTCCGCATTTTCTTGTTTTACATTTGTTAGCTTGCTCTTGTTTGCTGCCCTATAAGTTGTTTCCTCGGCACTTTGTATCTTTACTATAGCCGTTTGGAAAATTAGTAATTTAAAGTCAGACTCAACCAGCCTATTGTCTAAAAAGTATTTGTATGCATCACATCAAATTCTCGGGGTGTATATGAATGAGTGCATACGTTAGAAATTTGGTTCACTATTTTCCCGCTGACTCCTATATTACACTGCTTATTACCCGCAATCAATAACCATACCACTCCCCTAACAAATAATGGTGAATTTACATATGTAATAAAACCTGAAATGATAGGCATACCTCATAAAAAATTCGTGTAGTTCATCCTTGGTCAGTGGATAGCCATTAGAAAATGTCACGAACAAAGTTCTCTCATTAGGTGGAACATCAGATAGGTGTTGCGTGATCTGCAGAGAAATATATTATTATTTTCTCTGCAAGCTATGAACTGCACTAGATATTTTGATGAAACCTATCAAGTCTTATTGGAATATAAATGAATGAACATGCAAAGAATGATCAGGGACGATAAGTTACTGCATCATTATGGTTCTCTCTTAAGCTCAACTTATCCAGCAATGTGACCAAATGGGAGGTTGGCTGATAATCATGTACTTCGTCCTCTGTATCATGGTGGAGCATACGACTCGTTTGAGGATGGATATTTCTTGAACTTGAGACTTCTCCATGGCACATTTGACTTGTTTGAACACGGATATTTCTAGAACTTGTGCCTTCTCCATGATGCTTCGAATTGTTAGCATACAAAGCCTTGATCTTGGTAAGAAGGTGTTTCTGCATATAGATGATTTTGCTGAATCAGAAGGAGTAGAAAATACTTCACAAATTATTAACAGATCTTTCATTACTCTCACCGAGCTATTAGGAATCTGTTCATGTGATGATTCTCCATTGGCCTCTTGGTATAGATCTGTCATCTGCATAGATGATAAAGCAAATCACAAAAGGATAAAACCTTGTACTAGTAACAGATCTGATCTTGAATAACTAAATATGAACACTAGTCTTACTGAGATATTAGGAATCTGTTCATGCAATGATTCTCCGTAGGCCTCTTGGTATAGATCTGTCATCTGCATAGATGATAAAGCAAATCACAAAAGGGTAAAACCTTGTACTAGTAACAGATCTGATCTTGAATAACTGAATATGAACACTGGTCTTACTGAGATATTAGGAATCTGTTCATGCGATGATTGTCCATAGGACTCTTGGTATAGATCTGTCATCTGCATAGATGATAAAGCAAATTACAAAAGGGTAAAACCTTGTACTAGTAACAGATCTGATCTTGAATAACTAAATATGAACACTTGTCTTACTAAGATATTAGGAATTTGTTCATGCGATGATTCTCCATAGGCCTCTTGGTATAGATCCGTCATCTGCATAGATGATAAAGCAAATCACAAAAGGATAAAATCTTCTACTACTAACAGATCAAATCTTGGATAACTAAATATTAACCCCAGTCTTACCGAGCTTGCAGCAGGAACCCGATCAGTCCTGGACTGTCCATAGGCTTCTTGGCGCAGGTATGTCATCTGATTACGGACAAAATTCATCTCTATCATTTCTCGAAGATCTTCTAAGGCCTCATAACAGATAGTATTGAGGTAGAGAGAAATTCCTTCAATAGCTTGGTTCTGAAAGTCACTTCTTGGTATAAATCTGACCTCTGAACCACCGAACGCAAAATGGAGAACTTCCAGAAAACGTTTTGCAGAAGAAACAATTGCGCGAAAATGGTTGTCACCAAGAGAGTATATGTGCTGAAGGTAACCAACTTGGCCATCCCCTTGTTGGAGCCACAACCAAAAGGCAATTATCTCCATGGAAAGGGAAGACTCAACTTGAAGACCAAGGACCAAACGAAAGAACAACACTCGAAGTAGCATATAGGAAGAATTTGAAGCATTATTCAGTGGATCTGGTGCCATGGAAGGTGTGGCAAGCATACAGGAGTCTATAGAAGAGTTGCTAGTTTTGAATCAAGAAAGACATACGGGGAAGAAGAAGGTAGGAAGACTAAGGTATGCGGGCTTGCTTATCATTTAAGTAAATCCAGAAGGTTCAAGCGGATGTTAATTGACAAATTAATGCCTCCCAAAGTATGCGTAGAGGATAGGCAGAGGCGACAAAAAAAGCAAACTGTTGACAGTCTATACTAATTAATGGCAGCCCCATTATAGCCATACTTGCCAAATAACTGCTGATTTTCTTTTTTTGCATGGGTCACCTTTCTGGTAATCTCTACTGTACAAAATCACCAACTATATCACGAGATATATAAAATATATATGGAAATATTCATTATTTAATGCTATTTAAAGCGCTTCTATGTATATACTTACATATACATAGAACTGAAAAAAGACGCATGCAGTTTGCACTTTGTGAAAAGCTACCCACTTTATGTTGGCAAATAATATATGATCATTAGTTCTCTGATCCCTGAGCTAATGCCTCATCTTTAGACTTTGTTGTTCCATAATTCCTTCTTCTCACAGCCATCAATCCCATCTAATCGCCTAGATGTTTTTCACCATCTGCGAAGATGGAGAAGACTAATGGAAACACTCGTTGATTAGCTGCACAATGGCACGGTGTGTGTGTGTGCATATGTGCTTTAGCTCATGAAGAGTTCAGTGAGCATATCTCGAGAAGTGCCGCTGGTGACCCACGGGAATGGCTAATGGAGTTCCAGGATACCGTTAACTAGTGAAGAGTTCATCACAAGGTGCTCATTATTTTATGGGCAATCTGATCGGCCAAGTGTAAAGCAATCCTCGAATCAAATTTTCAGTTGCCGTGTAATAATTACGGGGTTTGCTAATGGACTTATCGATGAGCTCAAGTTTCTATCAAAGAAGAATATAGTTTTAAATAGCCGGCTATAACAAAGCTATTAGCCCGCTATAGCCTTTTTAGCAGGGTGCCGCTAAAAGGCCGTCTTCATAAATAGCCTCTTTTAGCCCGCTATAGCCCCGCTATAGCTGATTTAGAGGCCCACCGTTATTTTTCATGGCCCGCTATTTAAAACATTGAAGAAGAATGTAAAGGTAGGTAATTCACCAGTGAAAACAAAACCGCTCAGCAGGTGGCATCTGCAAACTTAATGTTGATGGAGCAATGACGAATTCATCAAACAGGAGATCAGCTAGTGCAATTTGCAGAGCAGAGGATGACTAGCATCCACACTACCGGAATCGGCCTGTTAGCCGAGTGCATGCTCGTTCGCCGAGTGTCTTTTTTTCGGGCACTCGGCAAGCAAACCCTTTGCCTAGTTTTTGGGAAAATGCACTCGGTCAGCTCATGGTTTGCCTAGTGTTACATTTGGCAAACAAAAAACACCGACAAAACAATTCGTTTTTTTATGTTTTCATTATCTTTATTTATTTAACTTTGTTTTTTTGTATTTTCATTCTATTATTTCTTTCCTTCTCTATATTTTCATTCTTTAAATTATTTCTTATGTTATTCTCTTTTATTGTCTTTTCTTTTTTCCTTTGCATAACATGAAAAAAGTTGGGGAAATTGTATTCACAAATATTATTTATATTAATGAGTCTATGTTTAAATATTATATCCAAGAAAAAAAGAGGAATTCCAAATATCAGGGTGCCAAGCCTCGACCCAAAACATGAAACTTGTCGGGTTTTTTATTTTTAAAAATGCAAGCGAATTCTGAAAACATAAACATGGTGTCATTATATGATCCCTAGAGGTTGTGGTAAAAAAATTTAGAAGGTTCCGTAAATTTAATGATGTACGCTACTTAGAAACTGAAGCATGTTCAAGTAAGAATCGTGGTTTTGAGAAGGAACAGGTTAGGTTTGATTGTGAAGTGTCGGTTGCTTCATTGTTTGACCTTGAAATTTTTTCTACCATCAATATATACCATCACATGTTCCATGTCAAAATTCGCCTTTCCTGTTCTCGTTTGCTATATTTAAGTCATTACATGCATTCCTAGTCATTTAATTTGATATATATAACTCAAATTTAGACTGCAAGTGTGTGAAAAAGTTATAAAAAATTGGTTAAAAATTATATTTGTGTTACTGAACTTATGTTTAGGCCTTATCAAAGAAAACGGCAGGAATTCCAAACATCCGGGGAAGCCAACTCGATCTCAAACCTGGATCTTGTTGGTTTTTAATTTCAAAAAATGCAAATGAAGTGTGAGAAACATGAAACTTGGCATGGTGTTATTACCTGACACTTGGAGGCTGTGGTAAATATGTTAGAAGGTTTCGCCAAATTTCATATCTTTGAGAAAGAATCGTGGTTCGGGAGAGAATATGTAAAGTTTTTGAAGGTAATGATCATTTCTTCATTGTTTGACCTAGAGTTTTTCTCCTATGCTCAACATACACCATTACATGTTAAAATTTGGCCTTTTTTTGGGTTCATTTGCTATATTTAATACATTAAGCACATCTCTAGGAATTTAATACATTGAGTGCATTTCTAGGTCCTTTTCTTGCTGGTATTTTCCGAAGGGGCCGAACCCCTTGCTTGGCAGAGTATATGCTAGTTTGTTTTGCCGAATACCTGTTTTTTGACACTCGGCAAAGGCTTCGCTGAGTGCGCTATGGAAAGAACTCCGCAAAGAGCACTTTGTTGGCAGGGTGTCTACTGAGTGCGGTTTGCCGACTGTAACACTCGGCGTAGACTTTGTCAGGTGTCCCTATCACTAGGAAAATCACTCGATTGACAATAGACCGTATCGTTGAGGTGATGGCCTGCCGAGAGGACTAGGTCTTGCACTTGACCTGAACGTACGTGCACCTTCTTCAGGTCCCTTCAGATTATCAATTGGTGGCAGAAGATATAAATAAAGGAAGCAAATGTGTATACAGAGCTAGCCGTTGAAAATTCATCCTCAGGATCAATCACATCAAATCACACGATGAACACGCGCACACAAAACTGATAGCCAAGGGTGCGTCTCGCACCCTCTAATCCCTCTCTTTATTGCTTTTCTGTTTTCTCTCTGATGTTACTCATCACGATACAATCTTTCAGCCCAGATCGTATGTATATATATACACGCTCGATCGAAGCAAACCTAAACAGGAACCGACTAGGACTCAGCCTAAACTAAACCTACCACGTAACCGGCTAATACCTAAACCGACTATGAAACCAATAAAGTAATCGGACGCAGCCAAGTACTATTAGACTCACACGTATAGGACTAATACCAAACTCAGACTTACCTATTCCGTATCAACCGGCAACGTTGATCATCTTTTACTAATCATAACTACTATATGTTTGAATTATTCCAACATTTATCCCCTAATTCAAACATTGAACTTCTTACTTGATAAGACACGCAGACGATCGTCTCTTCATCTTGTTCTGCCGGTTGCCTCCGGTGACGCGACTTATCGGACCGCAACCTCTCTCTTCTTGCAACGATGGCCACCACTTCATCGTCACCGTAACTTCGTTTGCATACCGACTCATAGACATTAACCAACGATTATCCGGACTATCAGCCACGCTGTCACATCTTAGCGTGCTACATGCAGACTAAACGCATAGCCTCATGCTGGAACTCAACTTAACTGGTGCTCGTCCATCTTCACATTGATCTTCGTCTTCTCATCGGTTGCTTGTGCACGGGGAAACACATCTTTTCACCCGCCATATTTTTTCTTCTTCTCAATGTCGCCGATGCCACATCATATCAAACGACACCTCATGTCCAGTAGCAACACAACTCGCCATATACGTGCAACTCATCTTCACCGTATATGAACTCGCCGGAACTTCATGATCATGAACGGAAACGCAAGGCACATATTCCTTTTTCCGCCCGCTCTCGCTCGCAATTCTCCTCCGCCAGTGACGCATCTCAACTGTAGCAGAAGACTCATACATCTGAGCTCTTGGACGCACCTTGCAAGAACTCATGTGTACACCTTGATGACGGCTCGCAACTTCGCCATCTCCACCTTGCATCATCCAATAATGATCTCGATGATTTCCTCGGTGTCGCAACTTCGACACCTCCATAACCATCAAGGATCACCAACGCCTTGCCGACGACAGCCCTGTCGCCCTCTTACGGATCGTTCCGCCGAGCGGCAATCACGCGTCACCTCTCTTGTGACAGCACCTTCACCGCCTTCTCGTCGCCGCTATGCCGAACGACGACCACCCAATTCTCTTCGTCGCTACAACAGCAACTATATTGCCCGCCCCGAGGCGCTAGCAGGGTCGCTACCCCGGGGCAAGCGCAGCTTCACTCGAACCTTGCTCTAGATACCAAATGTTGAAAATTCGCCCTCAGGATCAATCATATCAAATCACACGATGAACACACACACACAAAACTGATAGCCAAGGGTGCGTCTCGCACCCTCTAATCGCTCTCTTTATTGCTTTTCTTTTTTCTCTCTGATGTTACTCGTCACGATACAGTCTTCCAGCCCGTATGTATATATATACACGCTCGATCGAAGCAAACCTAAACAGGAACCGACTAGGACTCAGCCTAAACTAAACCTACCACATAACCGGCTAATACCTAAACCGACTATGAAACCAATAAAGTAATCGGACGCAGCCAAGTACTACTAGACTCACACGTATAGGACTAATACCAAACTCAGACTTACCTATTCCGTATCAACCGGCAACGTTGATCATCTTTTACTAATCATAACTACTATATGTTTGAATTATTCCAACACTAGCCTCTGGGAACACTCTTCACGCCGAGCTTTCTTTGAATTTTTTTTGTTTAAATTTGAGAGTAGAAATTCAAATAAGGTGGAAGATAGGCTAGCAAAACTTGCAATCTCTATGTTGTTACCAAAATACTTGGCTCTTGGAGCCACCTGATGATGCATCTTCCTTCCAATAAAACGGAAAAAATAGAGGTTAACATTTAACTGACTTCACACAATAACTACCATAGATGAAAATAGGTTTCAAGGACCGAATGTTAATGTTGATATGACCATTATACATACCAACAATACGAATTTGTAATCCTTAACAAGTAGAAATTTTAGTCCTCACAGTGGCATACATCGGAAGTTCAGAACAATACCAATAAATATAGGTCACAAATGGGTAATTAAGGTGCAGTAGGCACAAGAGTAATCTTAGAAGTGCAGATTATATTCGAGTACGCCTCCAGAATGCTTGGCATACATAGAATATTCTTGAATGTTTATGCAAGGAGTAGGTCATCACACTTCAGTTTATTTCTTCTTCTTGGGGACGAACTGTCGAGCCCGTATATGTTTTCCGCTGCTGGTCATGAATTCGACTCTAATGTTCCCATCTAGAACACGGAAGAGTGTCAACTGCGAGTAAAATGTAACGTGTGCGTATAAAGGTAGCCTGTCTTCGATTGGCACCTCTATACTTATTTCTTCAATATCTCCATAGTGGCTGTGACATGGAAGGAATTAATGCAACATAATTAGCAACTGCATATATAGGGAAAACTAATGCAATAAATTCTCCTCATATCAATTTCTTCTTCCTTATGATAGTTTTCCTGTTTTTTATGTCATAATATCTAACTGTCAAATTTACCACTTTATCTTTTGTGAAAGTCAAATTAACCGCTTAATTAACTAGTTATATATCTACATCTTTTTGCTTATCACTTGCCAAGGCATCATACAAACCTACTAATTTGTCTGACAATGTTGAGCAATATCTTGTTAATTACCTCTAAAAGTTACCTCACTGGTCATATTCAATCGAAACAGTCATCTCAACATTGTTTCACCGATCAGACTATATATCCTTTCAAAAAAATCCGACTATATATGTACGAGTAACATATATATAGTCTTCGTTATATGTAACATGTTCCCAGTATACATTAGTAAATTGGTATAATTACAACAATATATGTTAGCCATTTTCAGGGTTCAGTGATATACAAAATAATCAACTTCATCATGTTGATTCTTCTAGTAGCCTTTCATCTATATAAATAAATTAGGGATGCTGAAGCTTACACAATGCATACTAAAAAACCTATAACATTTATTTCTCGTCACTTTTCTGCTTACTCACTCCCAATCCAAACCTGTATCACCTATATCTAAGTAGTTGATCATCACTACTTCTATTGATCTGAACATGCATACATGAAACCTCATGAAATGCCTACCTCAACATGTCTAGGAAAAGTTTTCCATTATTACTTGATCCCCATTACTTCTATTTATCTCAAAATACACATATATATTCTAACCACACATGTCACCTTATCAAAGATCAACGACAACATGCATGTGATTTTTCTTTTCATTTATTATGCTATTACATTCAATAAATATTTTCTTAGCTATATTTGTAGTCAAATATAATATATATTATGTGTTTTCAGTTTTATTTCATATATTATTAATCCAAATATTCATGTTTCATGCAACCATTTTCATTAAAATATATTGCAGCTAATTCTCGCAGAAATGCGTGGGGGTCATCTTGTTAATGCAAATAACAAACAAACCGTCTCTGATTCTCAAGTTGGACATAAAAAAGGCTTTTGACTCTATGCAACAAGAATATTTATTGGACCTTTTGCAGAAAAGAGAGTTCCCTTCAAGGTTTCGTGGCTAGTTGATTGATCTGTTGCGCATGTCATCCTCTGATTTTCTTCTTAATAACATCTAGGGTAGCCTACACAATACCGGAGATGCCATTGTTAGGGGAAGCCATTTTCCCCATTCTTGTTTGTCATCACTATTAAGCCGTTGCGGTAGGTTTTGGATTTGGCGATGGCTAACGGTTGCCTTCCACGGATTCAGAGGTCGGGTTGCATGTCTTCACACCTCCCTTTATGCAGACCACGCTTCGGTTTTTGTGGTCGCTATCAAAGAAGATGTCAGTAACATGTCAAGCGTTTTGCAAAGCATTGGTAAGGTTACCGGTCTCGTTACCAGTATGGAAAAAATCTTTGTGTCCCCTTATGCATCAATCTCAATGATATTCTTCTTAATTTCCTTCATCAGCACGTTGCTTGCGAAGTGTGTAGAAGATCACATGCAAGCTCATTGACATGTATGGAATGGTGAGGAGAAACACGTTGATTTAATCGGTCCTTAATTCACAAGCTAACTACCCCTTACTCCCGTTGTCCTTAAGCAATCATGAATACTAAAGTTAAGTTACAGTGTGCTTTTTTGGGGTCGGGTCCGGGAAGGAGTCCAGAAGGAAGTGTAAAATCAAGTGGGAACTTGTCTGTTGGCTGCCATCTATGGGTGGGTTGGCATCCTTCATCTAGAGAAATTCTACACTACTTTGTTGGCCATGGCTTGCATGAAAAGACCTGGATAATGGGTAGGGTTTGACACGTATTTGGTGCCATCAACATGGACGTCTTCTATGATGTGACCACAACCACTATTGGACATGGTAAAATTGCTACCTTTTGGCATGCACCATGGCATGGGGGGCACAAGTCAAAACACATTGATCAATCCACTTCCGCAATCTCCAAGTGCAAGAACCTAATGCTTGAGAGAGCTTTGAAGCATGACCAATGGATCACAAACATTAAGACAAATTTAGGTCTCTCTATGCAACACATAATTGATTATTGTTTTTGAGATTTGGGTCAGTTTGCATGACACAAGCGGTGACAACCAGGGTGAAATTGTTTGGAACCTTTCAGTAGAGTACTCGGCATCATCAGCATATTCCGCTCAACACAACCCCATGAACTTTTAGTTCTTGAAGCCGCCTTTTTGAATTATTGGTTGTTTCCTAGCGACAATTTTTGCATGGCTTATCTTGGAAGACTAGGCGTGGGCGGTTGAGAAACTACACCGTAGAGGACGGTTTATGTCAATCATGCGGAAGGGAGCCAGAGTCAGCTGTTATTGAAGTGTAGATTCACGAGGTGTGTTTGGAATGAGAATAAAGTGTTTCTTGGGCTTATTGATGTTATAACACCGACGATTGGAGCTACTTCAACATGGTCAAAGATTATTCGTACTCTATGATCAACATCAATATAAAAGTGATGAGGGGGTCACTTACCTCCTTATTATTAATTCGTGGGAAATTTGGAATGAGTTGAATGCGAGTATTTTTATGAATCTTTCAGCCATGTCTAGTATCATCACTCGCAAGGTAAAAAGGGAGGCCACACTTTGGGGGTGGCAAGTGCAGAAGATTTGAGATTGATCATGCTACGAGAGTAGGTTAGATGTTTATGTGCCATACTTTGGCTAACTTCTAATTGTTGTAAAACTCTTCTTAACTAATGAATGAGGCAATTGCATCCATTTCAAAAGAGGAAAAGCGTGTCATTATGAATATCACCAAGGTCTTCGAATGCATATTTTACCACAAACTATTATATGATGTTCGTGGAGCACAAGAAGATAAAATATTATGAACTACATTTTACACAAATTTAAGTATATGAATTTTACTTATCTAGTTAAAGTAGCTAAAGTTTGACTACACCTAGTAGTTTGGTTGGAAGGGAATGGGAATTTGGAGTATGTTAGATACAAACTAACTTGTTTGGTCGGAATGAATGAGATTTTTAGTAGAGACTAAACATAGGAGTTTAGAGTTCACCTCCCACCATTTTAATAATAGAAAAAGGGGTGGGAATTGGGAAGGGGTTGCTTTAAAAAGAGCATCTTGAGGCATCATCGTAACTTATGTAATCATCTCTTACTTTTGTTTGAGGGATCGTCACCATGGTGCACTTCATTGATAACCAACCAATAGTTACATCGTCCGCATGAGAGTTCAAAATAATGGAGGATCATCGACCCATATTTACAATTGATACGTTGGACAATATAATTGTGTTGCCACATTCGCTTCCTGGTGACAATGCATAAAGTCCACCATGCCAATATAATAGTACAAATTTGAAACATGGCATAGATAGGCAACAAGTTGATTCCACCATGTTGCCTCCCGGGAATGCTTTAGTAACCTCCATACTATAGGATTCGACTTGCAAAGAGCCGGACCATTGTTATCATCTCTTACTTAAGCTCTCATTTAATTCCCACAAACTCTCTCAAATTTTGACACATAATTCCTTGTAGATACCAAAACAAAGGTCTCAGGAATAATGTGACTCGTCATTTGTCTTTCACATAAGCCCCTGCATCTTAATTTCCATTCCCCTTCACAAAAGTTGCCAAACGCACTGGGATAAAAAAGACAAGTATTTTTGAACTGCATGGAGAATGGAGTTTTGTCACAACTTAATATTGTTACGTTTAATACCAAATTATACGAAAGCTCTACCTTTTCCATTTTCAACAATTTATTAGGCCTCACAATACCTTGTTGGGAAACGTCTCACTTCCACGTGTCACTCCATCCAGACTGATATCGTAGGCGACCAACCAGAGCCCTCAAACACTTTTCCTTCCCGCTTACAGATCATGGCCAAGTGGCAGCTAGCAAGCTCGCGAAGCTCGAGGATGACAATAGCGAGCCACTCTCTATGTGCAACTCATTTAGTAATGGGTGGTGCAACCATGTTTGACGTTGGGTTAGTCGGGGGTCCTAGATCCTGACGACCAAGAGCCAACGACGCATTTTGCATCTTCCTAGGTTGCTGACACTTTGTGGATCTGGACCTGATGCCTCTCGCGGTGGGGAAGGGGTGGATGGTGAGGGAGCTCCAGTGATACAATGGCATGGCAGCTCTAGGAGTTTGCAAGGAGCAGCCTCTTCGTCCTCTGCGCTGCCAGCTACGTGCATGCACGCGCTTGTGTGTGTGTGTGTGTGTGTTTGTGTGTGTGTGTGTGTGTGGGAGAGAGAGAGAGAGTGCACAAAATTGTGTGAGTTGTATTTGGTTATTGGACAAGTCTGAGCAGTTTTTTATTGCTTTCTGGTGGTCCACACATGGAGATATACTAGTTAGTGTTGGGCCTCTCAGATGAGAAGGTATCTTCCTTGTTCCTTCATGGAGGCGTGGGAGGTTTGGAAGCCGAGGGGAGCCTTGGATGATGATCATGATGGTCTCCTGACTAAGCATTGTGACATGGAGGGCTAGTTTTCTTTCTTGGTTGCTAGGCATCAGAGTGGTCTACTAGTGATCGGTCATGGTTCACGACACGTTTGTTACGCCCGCCCCCACCCCCTTCCAGATCTAGGTGGCATCTTCTTGACCTCCAATGCCCTGTCTTGGTGCCCATGTAATACCTTTGTGTGATGGTTGGGCGATGTTCTTGGATGTCGCTTTCCTCCCTGGACGCATCATTGAGGGTCCACACCCATCTTTCTCGAGTTCCGAGTAAAAATCCTTTGCACGGATTGTCAATTCGGGAAGCACTACAATGTCATTACTAATTCGAAGGCTTCGGCCATGGAACCTTGGGCCCTGATCTGCATATCGATATGTTGTTGTGAGGCAGTCAACAGTAGTTGTGATCTATGACATGGTCATTTGTCTTTCTTCTCGCAGGTTTCTCATCATTCCTAACGCTATGCTTTAGGTGAGATTCTCTACTCGTCAACCGTACGACACCCATCAAACTAGAGCGACATGTTCTAGCCTTCTTTGAAATGGACGAGGGTGTTTCCACGGTTGCTTGCCTACTTGCACACCAAGTTCCTGCTTCACCATCACTCTCGGGAGTGCTTCATCGAATCCAAGGTCCACTTTTTTTGCTTTACTTTTGTTAGTTAATTCATGTTTTCTGCCCTATAAGTTGTTTCCTCGGCACTTTGTATCTCTACTACAACCGTTTGGAGCTTTATTAATTTAAAGGAGGCTCATCGAGCCTACTGTCTAAAAAAAGATATGCATCACATTAGATTTTGGGGGTGAATAGATGAATATGTGCTTACATTTGAAATTTGGTTCACTAATTTCCCACGACTCTGATATTGGACTGTTTATTACCAAGCCATTCTCCAAGCACATAATTGTGTTGTTACGTACACTTTAGCTATATGTAAATCGCCTAGAAGTTAATTTTGAGTTAATTGATTTTTTGACCATTGATTTCTGCTATGAGATTCCTGATTTTTCTTGTGGGCTATCATGTGAGCTGGTTTGCGGTGTGTCTTGTTTTTTCTTGACTGAACACATATTTGGGTGGGTCAGTCGATTGGCTAATGGGTTGAAACCCATTACCTATGCCACCCCTCCCTTCTCTCCCTTTGTTTCTTTTTTGCCTTTTCTATTTTTATATGTTTCTTCTTTTGTTTTTTGTTTTTCTTTATTAATAAATTGTTTTCTTTGTAGGTATTTTTGGGATGTTGGGTGAGTGTAAATGTATACACATAAATACTATGCAATAGTGCAAAAATTACACTATTATATGATTGTCGTTTGCATGCAATAAAAAGTTCAATTTTAATGCAATGGTGTGTGCAAGTTTTCTTTTGAAAAATCATTATCTATTTTCTTCAAGATTTATACCAATGTCGCTAATTTATTGTTTCTTATTAAATTTTATTAATTTGATTTAGTGATCATTTCATTTTATTTCTTCTTTAAGGTTAATATCAATGTCACTAATTCATTCCTTGTTAGGAAATATTTTTTTGATAAATTCACACTATTATATGCTTATTCTTTCGTATTAAAAAAATAAAAATTATGTATATTGTATGCAAATTTTGTCATTGTGTGTTTTAGCTTTTTATTTTCTTTCTTCTTAAAGGGTAATACCAATGGCATTAATTCACTCTTCCTTGGAAATCCCATAATTTTTTAATTCTTTATTTATTTTCTCTATTCTTAAAGGGTGATACTAAAGTCACTAATTCATTCTTTTGTAGAATACATTATTTCGATTTTGTCGTAGTTTTTATTTCATTTTCTTTATTCTTTTATGATACTACCAATGCCACTAATTCATTCCTTCTTACTTCTATATTTTGTAGAAATTACAATATTATATGTTTATTCTTGCATATTTTAAAAAGCGCAATGTTTGTGTAAATTGTATGCAAATTTTGTCATGTTTTATTTATTATTTTTCATTTTTTCCACTTGAAGGGTAATATGAATGCCATTGATTCATTCATTTCAGAAAACCTAATCTGTACGATTTTCTGGTTATTATTTCATTTTATTTCTTAGTTAAAAGAAATACCAGTGCCACTAATTCATTCCTTCTTAGGGATTTTTTTTAAATTCTGCTATAATATGCTTATTCTTGCATATTTAGAAAAAGTGTAATTTTTGTGTAAACTATGCACATTTTTTTCATTATTTCATTTGTTTGTTATTTTCTTTCTTATTAAATGTTAAAAGTAATACACTAATTCATTCTTCATTACAAAACTTCGTCATTTTGATTTTGTTTTAGTTTTTATTTCTTCTTTAACGGTAATGCCAATGCAACTAAGTCCACTATAATATGTTTATTTATTCTTGCACATTGTAACAAAGCATAATTTCTGTGTAAATTGTGCGCAAATTTTGTCATCATATTTTTTGTTTTTATTTCATTCTTTTTGGGTAAGAGCATCTCTAGCAGACCCCGCAAAATCCCGACCCGCATAAGTCTTTTTAAGTTTATGGAAAAAGGTGTATGCAGGCCGGCGTGGGTAAGGACAGACTCAGACTCCGTATAATCAACCCGTAAAAAAAATATTCTTCGAATATACCGAACAGACCCAGAGCTAGCTCTTTTTTTAGTCATCATCTTCCTCGCGTCAATCCGGCAAACAGGCAGACGAGGGAAAACACGAGACGAGCGCGGCACGGGCAGAGGCCAAGGTGGTCGGGGCGAGCGCGGCGCGCGCGGATCGAACGGCCGGCGCCATCGAGCTAGCTAGCTAGCTCTTCAAATCGATTGAGCAGCTAGCTAGCTAGCTCCATTTCAATGGATTGAGCTAGCTAGCTAGCTCCGTTCAAGAGCCGCAAAGCCACGGGCGAGCACGGCGGCCGGGACGGAGGGCCGGCCGCCTATTGGACGGCCGGTGGGCGAGCGCGGTGGCAGGGGCAGACGGGCGCCGCGGCCGGGCGAGCTTCATGGTGTTGGTGGGAGCAAAGATTCCTCAACCGCCAATGTTGACCGGTATGCAGGGCCCTGACAAAATTGCTCTCAAAACTGTATATATAAGGGTTTCGCGTTCATGTTTACAGGGCCTCTTAAAAAAATTTAAGGGTCGGACGATTTTGCGGGGTCTGTTCGTGCTCGTTTTTTCGACTGAAACTGCAAAAAACGGTTATTTTGCGGGTTTGACCACTTATGCGGGGTCTGTTAAAGATGCTCTAATATGGATGCCACTAATTCAATCCTTCTGAGAAAACTTATTTTAGCAAAATTTCTTCTATTATATATTTATACTTGCATGTTATAAAAAATAATTTTTTATTATTTTTTAGTTTAGTTTTTATTTTCTTTCTTTTTAAAGGGTAATACAAATGGCACTAATTCGTTTTTTCTTAGAAAATACTTTGTTTTTTTGTTCATTTTTTGTCTTGTGTCTTACCAAGTATTGGGACAGCTTTTTTAGACAAACAGGGAGGAGCTCCCGAACCCGATTATATTAATTAAACCAAAATGGCACTGGATACAAGCACCAAACGCTGTTCATAAAAGCATCGAAATAGCAAAACGACCAGACCTCCTACGACAGGAGACAGCTGCTGTTAGTAAGAATGGCATTCAAAAAAAAAATAACTAGTTCTGAAGCTCCACTCGGGGGCAGGAAACTAAACTTATGTTTAAAACCAAGCCCAAGTATCTAGTGGGCTTCTGCTTTACGGTTGCATAGGGCCGACTGCTCCTCTCAAAAATCAGCTGAGAACAAATTGGGCGCATGTCAATTTTTATTTTGATACGCTTTCATTTGTCCATTGGATGGTGCAAAATCGGATTTACCACAAGTATTAGAATTTCGTACGACTGGCCCTTTTCTTCTTTTGATTATTATCTGGTTAATGCTTTGTATTTTGCTTTCGATGCACTCTTTGCCTTTCTTCTTTAATATATAATATGCACACTCGTGGATATTTGAGAGAAAAAAACAATTTTCTATTTGTGCACAATTTTGTGTTACGAACTTAAATGGAATTTATATGTTAATCGTTTTTGCTATTCTTCTGTCACATGAAATCTTTTTTAGTTAGTCAATCTTTTCGTCTGTTTTAAAGCAGCCCAGCTACATAGGATTGTATCATGTGTGTGATTCAAGTATACATAAAAATGACCGATCTCTCGCTGACCTACGCCTGAAAGAACTAGCGACCCTATGCATGTTTGCCACAGCTGGATGATGAAAGCATCTCTTTCTTTTTCATTTTTTTTTTGCGAGGGGATGAAAGCATCTCTGCTAGTACGTAGGAACACACATGCAAATAGAAAAATCAACTAGTGATAAAGCAGCTACAGCTGTGTACTGCTAAGGAGCTGGGTGATGAAAGATATGGAGCAAATCGACAAACAGAATTTTTAGATCAGTCGACTGACCAAAATAGAAAAATCATTCAACTTGCATGTAGGCTGTCCCTATTACGTATGTAATGAACTGAAATGAAAGGCATACCTCATAAAAAAATCATACAGTTCATCTTTGGTCAGTGGGTAACCATTGGAAAATGTCACGAACAAAGTTCTCTCATCAGGTGGAACATCATATAGTTGTTGCATGATCTGCAAAGAAATATATTATTATTTTCTCTCCAACGTAGGAACTGCACTAAGTATTTGGAAGAAAGCTATAAAGTCTTATTGGAAAATAAACAAATGAACATGCAAAGAATGATCAGCGATGATGGCTTTCTTACCGGATCGTTCTGGTTTTCTCTTAAGCTCAACTTATCCAGCAATGCTGCCAAACTGGAGGTTGATTGATAATCATGGCGGAACATATGACTTCTTTGAGCATGGATATTTCTTGAACTTGAGCCTTCTCCATGATGCATTTGACTTGTTTGAACATGGGTATTTCTAGAACTTGTGCCTTCTCCAGGATGCTTTGGAGTGTTAGCATACAAAGCCTTGATCTTGGTAAGAAGGTGATTCTGACTTGGTGAATCAGAAAAGGTAGAAAATACTTCACAAACTATTAACAGATATTTCATTATTGCAGATTTGAACTACTCTCACCGAGCTTTTAGGAACATCAGATGATTGTTGCATGATCTGCAAAGTATTGGATGAAAGCTATCAAGTCTCATCAGAAAGTAAAAGAATGAACATGCAAATAATTATTAGTGACATATAATCATGATGCATAGAATTTATGGCGTTCTTACTGCATCATTATGCTTCTCTCTTAAGCTCAAGCTATCCAATGATGTCACCAAACGGGAAGTTGAATGATAATCGTGTACTTCGTCATTTATATGACTTGTTTGAACATGGATATTTCTAGAACTTGTGTCTTCTCCATCATGATTTGGAGTGTTGACATACAAAGCTTTGATCTTGCTGAGAAGGTGCTCCTGCATAGATGACTTGGTAAATCAGAAAAAGGCAGAAAATACTTCACAAACTCTAACAGATCTTACTACTCCGCATGAGCAGTTAACTAACTTAAAACCAACAATCAAAAACTAATACTACTAATGTTTGTTGGAATTAACCACGCTGTTGTAGTCCGGCTAGGACAAGAATCAATCACCGTATAGGATTAGGAGAGTATATATAGCTAGCTATGGCTGCATTATATATACCTATAACCTACCCCTGTAACACAAGATCAAAGCAATAAACTACAAGAGTGACACACTCGTCGTGTGCATGTGTCCCGGCGAGATCAATCGATCTACACCTAGCATCAGCGTATAGGGACCAAGGCCAACAATCTTTCATTATTTGTAGGTATAGATCAGTCATCTGCATGGATGATAAGGTAAATCACAAAAGGGTAAAACCTTCAACTAGTAACAGATCCGATCCTCGGTAACTAAATATTTTTTTTCTAGAATATAGGTAACTAAATAATAACCCTAGCTAGTCTTACCGAGCCTACAGGAACCCGATCAGTCATGGACTGTCCATAGGCATCATGGCGCAGATATGTCCTCTGATTATGGATAAAATCCATCTCTATTCTTTCTCGAAGATCTTCCAAGGCCTCGTAACAGATACCATTGAGGTAGAAAGAAATTCCTTCAACAGCTTCCTTCTTAAAGTCACTTCTTGGTATAGATCTGCTCGCTAAATCATCAAATCCGAAATGGAGAAGTTCCAGAAAACGTTTTGCAGAAGAAACAAGGGCGCAAAAATGTTTGTCACCAAAAGAGTATATGCGCCAAAGGAAATCCACTTGGCCATTCCCTTGGAGCCATAACCAATAGGCAATTATCTCCATGGAAAGGGAAGACTCAACTTGAAGACCAAAGACCAAACGGAAGAACAACTCTCGAAGAAGCATATAGTAAGAATTTGAAGCATTCACTAGATCGGGTGCCATGGAAGGTGTGGAAGGCATACAGCAGGATGAGTTGCTTCTTCTTTTTTTGCGGGGGGGGGGGGGGGGGGGGGGGGGGGCAACTATTCATCAAATATCATGGTAGTACAAAAACCATCTAAACACACGGAAATTGCATGTCGGGGATGCTTATCATTTAAGCAAATGAATAAAGGTTCAAACAAAGATGCTAAGAGTTTAATACCTCCCAAAAAGTATGAGTGGAGGATAGGCAGACGCGACAAATAGAGCAAACTGTGGACAGCATGTACTCATTAATGACGGTCCCATTGTAGGCATACTTACCAAATAACTGCTGAAATGTTTGCATGCGCCATGCGCCACCTTTATGGTAATATCATATTACTATACAAAACCAAGCATATCTGGAAACACGTATAGAATTAAAAAAATTGTATAGAAAATATTTATTATTAAATGCTATTTAAAGTGTACCTTACAAAAAATCTACCCACTTTATGTTGGCAAATAATATATTTTCGTTAGTTGTTTTTTTGGAAAGGAGACAGAACTACCGCTAAATTTCACCAAAAGTAGAAAGAAACTCAAACATAATAAAACTTACATCAGCGTCCTTAGACCACTGAATGACCACTATGCTGCTAGAACGAGTCGCTGACGCACCGCTCCCCTCCCGGACCTGACCTAAACTTGTCGATGACTGCCGAGAAGTCTTCATGCATACGTCCCTAAGGACCGGCGTCCTAAAGCCACAATTGTCATGGTTGAACCTTGGATCAGTCTGAAGTGCCTCACACCAGATCTCTCGCCTGTTAGAACTAATCTTGATGTTTTGTATCTGCATATTTGTTTTAAGTTTTGCATATAGTGTAGATGGTCTAGAGTAGCTAGTCCGGTGTTGCTTCGACAAAGGCGTGGCAAGAAGGAGATATGCCGAACTGCCGTGCGATGCGGCGAGCACGGCGAGATGCTGACGGCAGTGTGAAGCTGCAGTGTTGCGTAAGGCAGCAAAGTCATGTGATGCGACAAGCGCATGGGCCGCAAAGCGAACCGGCTGGCTGAATGGATTAGTTAGATGCATGCAAGTGGTTAGCCAACTTCGTGGGTAAGTAGTGGCCGCATGGAGGTTGTTAGCTGGTCAAGGGGTGTGCATGTAGTTAGCTGTTGATTACTTTGCATGCATAAGTTAGTTAGCGCACAAGCTGTGAAGCCACCGATCGTGCAGATCCTGGAGCGATTCTAGGTGAGAGAGAGGGGGTCATGTGTGAGTATGTGACTTAGTGGCCTGGCTGTGTTTAGTGCCTGCGTGAGTCACTTGTGTATATATATGTCATATTCAGTAATGAGAAGGGAGGCCGTGAGGGCTGAGCACCAAAGATGTAGCCAATGTATTCATCAAGGAGAGAGCGCCCTGGCAAAGCTAGAGGCTTGTCTTCTCCTTGGGGTGTGTGTGTGTGTGTTGAGTTCTTCTCACCAGTGTGAGTTCTTGTGTGAGACAAAACCATGAGAGGGAGATATTGTGAGGAAGAAGAGGCGGCGCTGCGAGGAGGCTGCGCCAACAGTGCCTAATCCTCTC
>NW_024115371.1:0-22718 GCF_003073215.2 Triticum urartu
CTAGCTCGTTGATAAAAGATGGTTATGTTTCCTAGCCATAGACATGAGTTGTCATTTTATTAACGGGATCACATCATTAGGAGAATGATGTGATTGACTTGACCCATTCCGTTAGCTTAGCACTTGATCGTTTAGTATGTTGCTATTGCTTTCTTCATGACTTATACATGTTCCTATGACTATGAGATTATGCAACTCCCGTTTACCGGAGGAACACTTTGTGTGCCACCAAACGTCACAACATAACTGGGTGATTATAAAGGTGCACTACAGGTGTCTACGAAGGTACTTGTTGAGTTGGCGTATTTCAAGATTAGGATTTGTCACTCCGATTGTTGGAGAGATATCTCTGGGCCCTCTCGGTAATGCACATCACTATAAGCCTTGCAAGCAATGTGACTAATGAGTTAGTTGCGAGATAATGTATTACGGAACAAGTAAAGAGACTTTTCGGTAACGAGATTGAACTAGGTATTGAGATACCGACGATTGAATCTCGGGCAAGTAACATACCGATGACAAAGGGAACAACGTATGTTGTTATGCGGTTTGACCGATAAAGATCTTCGTAGAATATGTAGGAACCAATATGAGCATCCAGGTTCCGCTATTGGTTATTGACCGGAGACATGTCTCGGTCATGTCCACATAGTTCTCGAATCCGTAGGGTCCGCACGCTTAAAGTTTGGTGACGATCGTAATATGAGTTTTTGTGTTTTGATGTACCGAAGGTAGTTCAGAGTCCCGGATATGATCACGGACATGACGAGGAGTCCCAAAATGGTTGATACATAAAGATCGATATATTGGATGACTATATTCGGACACCGGAAGTGTTCCGAGTGGTTTCGGATAAAAACCGGAGTACCGGGGGTTTACCGGAACCCCCCGGGGAGTTAATTGGGCCTCATGGACCTTAATGGGAGAAGAGGAGGGGCGGCCAGGGCAGCCGCGCGCCCCCTCCCCCTCTAGTCCGAATTGGACAAGAAGGCCCCCCCCCTTTTTCCTTCTCCTCCTCTCTCACTTCCTTCCCTCTCCTACTCCAACAAGGAAAAGGAGGAGTCCCCCCTGGCGCGCCCTCCTCCTGGCCGGCCGCCTTCCCCCCTGCTCCTTTATATACGGGGGCACGAGGGCACCCTAGAACACACAAGTTGATCTGTTGATCTATTCCAGCCATGTGCGGTGCCCCCCTCCATTATATTCCACCTCGGTTATATCATAGCGGTGCTTAGGCGAAGCCCTGCGTCGGTAGCAACATCATCACCATCATCACACTGTCATCCTGACGGAACTCTCCCGTGAAGCTCTGCTGGATCAGAGTTCGCGGGACGTCATCGAGCTGAACGTGTGTTGAACTCGGAGGTGCCGTACGTTCGGTACTTGGATCGGTCGGATCGTGAAGACGTACGACTATATCAACCGCGTTGTGCTAACGCTTCCGTTTTCGGTCTATGAGGGTACGTGGACACACTCTCCCCTCTCGTTGCTATGCATCATCATGATCCTGAGTGTGCGTAGGAATTTTTTGAAATTACTACGTTCCCCAACACCAACATCAACTCCAAAACTGAACCAGTGGAGTAAGGGCCTAGCTGGACAAATTTTAATCAACGTAGATGCCTCATTTTCTAATCATGATTATAGAGGATCTTCCAGCGCTGTAATACAGGATCACACAGGCACTTTCTTGTGGCCTCAATGGCAGTGATTGAGCATGTACTTAACGTGGTTTCAGCGGAAGCGGCGACATTGTTTGAAGGATTGAAACTTGCAACAAAGATGGGATGCAACTATATTCTGATCCGTATGGAGAATATCATAGTTGTTCAAGTTTTGAAGGAAAATGAGGGATACTCAATGATGGCAGCGACATTTTTATCTTCATTTCGTAGTTAGTTGGTAAGTTTCGTAAAGGCATGTATTAAATTTTGTAATAGGGAGTCTAATCTAGTAGTGCATGTGTTAGCTGAATGGGGATGAGAGAACCAACCTTCAGAGTAGTTTGATTCGCCTCCGAGTTTCATCGTCAAATTCTTAGCGGATGATGTAAGTGTGGTTTGATTTTAATAAAGTTAACCATGACGGCCTCCCCTTAAAAAATGAGACATGACCCATCAAACGAATTACGTTCAATTTATCACTTGCGCTCATGCCAAGTTGCTTTTCGCTTTTGGTACAACTGTTCCTCTAACCGCTTTGGTAAATCACTATTTTCCTTTTCAGTTTGTTGTTCTTTTCTTCCTTTTGTTTAAGTTTATATTTTGTGTTGCTTCATTTTTGTTTCGTTTTATATTTTCTGATGATACCCTTTTTTCATTTGTATATTGAAATTTGTATTTCATGAACGTTCTCGGGGTATTTAAAAACCTTCATCAAGTATTTTCTTAAAAAATATGTATTGGGAAGGTACAATGAGGATATAAGAAATCCATCTGCTATTTAAAAATTTCATTGTGTATTTAAAAAAATGTTCTTCTTGCATTTCACAAAAGGGTCATCATATATTTAAAAGGTGTTCCACCGGGTATTTTTTAAAAGTCAATATTGTATTTTCAATATATGTTTATCATGTTTTTTGTTAAAAAAATCCATCATGTAGTTAAAAATTATTTATCAAATATGGAAAACGTTTTCATCTTGTACTTCAAAACTATTCATCATGACTTTAATTATTGCATACTAAATAAATGTATATTGGTTACAAAATTTCATCTCATACTTATCTATACCTATTAATAAAGTACAGAGTGTTTCTGCCCTTTCTCTGTCATACGTTTTATAAAAAGCGCCCTGGTATTTTGTAAATAATCCACGAACCAATATTAAGTCTCCCCCATTTCTCTCTATCTGGTGGGCTTCAGCCCAACTTCTACAAGCGTGGGCGCTGGTTAGTATTCGGTGTTCATCTGCAGAAGACCAGTTCACTCTCTTTTCAGCCCATTTAGATCTCTGGTCTTTATTATTTACAAAGAATATGTTAAAATGATCATGCTATAATTTTGTAAACGTAACTCAAATTAAAATAATTTATATACGTAAATTGACCCGAACAACGCTTAGTTTCCAATTATGCTATTAGTCGCTCTTGTTAACTAATATAAATTTTTTCTTTGGGCTAATAACCTAATTAATTGCTATGAAATATTAAATGTTTTCTACCTCATTTAAATTGGCTACATATGTTAAATAAAGTATAATAGAAGGGCCTGCATATATTAAATTGTGTGTGTGTACTCTGATCCTAGGATCAGAAGAATATTCTGATCATAGCGCGCCCTATATAGGGGCGGAGGAGATGTTCCTCAACTCCCAAGAAACCAATGAACAGCTACAGGAAAAAATCACGTCTCGCTCCTCTCACACCACCTTTGCCCCTCCCACCCCCATGAGCACGAGCACACCGCGCATTGCTCCGGGACCCGGCCGCCACGCCACCACCACCCCCGGATCCGGCTGTTGCGCCCCCCCCGTCTCGGAAGCCAGCCGTCGAACTGCCTCCGCCCTCGGATCCGCCCCTGCCGCCCCCACCACCCCCGGATCCGGCTGTTGCGCCCCCCCCGTCTCGGAAGCCAGCCGTCGAACTGCCTCCGCCCTCGGATCCGCCCCTGCCGCCCCCACCACCCCCGGATCCGGCTGTTGCGCCCCCCCCGTCTCGGAAGCCAGCCGTCGAACTGCCTCCGCCCTCGGATCCGCCCCTGCCGCCCCCACCACCCCCGGATCCGGCTGTTGCGCCCCCCCCGTCTCGGAAGCCAGCCGTCGAACTGCCTCCGCCCTCGGATCCGCCCCTGCCGCCCCCACCACCCCCGGATCCGGCCGCTGCGCCACCCCCATCCTCGAATCCGGCCTCGACCGCCGCCTGCCGCCACCAGGCAATGGCCGCGCCGCCTACGTGCGCCGCCGTGCCTCCCCTACCACTCAGGCTGCCCCGGCCTCGCCTCATCCTCCCAGCGACGACCTCCTGCCACGTGCACGTCCTCCGTGCTCCACCCCGGCCACAGGCGCCTCCTCGGTGTCTCTGTTCGCCGCCGTGCCACTCGCCACCACCAACGGCACGCCTGACAGTGCACCACCGTGGCCAACCACCAGCCTCCTCCCGACCCTGACCCGTTGCCATGTTGAACTTCTTGTGGAGGCCGCTTTGACCTTCTTGAGTTAGGTTCATATTTGGTTTTGTTTTTCCTGTTTCTCGACAGCGAGACACTGTTGATCTCCTTCAGCTCTCTCGTTCTTCCTGCAGACAAGGCTAGGTTCGGTTTTGGTGGCTTGACGCTGCATGCTTTGGGTACTACTTAAACTGCTTGCTACAACTGTGACACCTTCTCCTCCTAGTCCTCAGTCAATGGACACTACATGGCTATAGTGTTCCTGCTATTCAAATTACTCTGAATTCATATGGTCGACAGTTCAAATTTGTGCAATTCCATGTGGCATTCAAAAGTTTTGCTCAGCGCCGTGCGGGACGCTGCAGAGCTGTCATGGTGTCCATGCTGAGGTGAGGTCGAGGTGCTGCTGCCTTCTGCATGCTCTACAATTAATCTATATACATTTGTAAATTGTGTGGAAATCGGGAAGCCACTTCAAGAACCAAGGAACACATGGAGTGACGAAATTAAATGGATTTGGGCTAGCACGGCTGATTGGTTCTAAATAAATAAAATTGTTGGATTGCATGGATGGTTGCGTCAATATAAATTAAGCGGTGTAAGTAAGACTGGATTTCAGAATTTTTACTACGAGGGGAAGCCCTACAATTAATGAATCAATCCTTGTGGAGCCCACCAATCTTGCATCAATAATCCATTTTTTTAAGATTTTCGTCAGATAACCACAACAAAGTTGGAAGTAGATTTCAACCTCGATGTGTGTATCACTGCTGCTATTTGGTGGCACCGTTCGGATGTTGTCGTGTTGCATTGATATACGATTCGATGGACATATCAATTACTTCTCTCGTTGCAACGCACGGGCATATGTGTTAGTTTTAATTCAATGACAATTGTTCAAAATAGCAATAACATTTTATCAAAAGAGGTGAATACTTTTTGGATAGTCCAAACATTTTTTAAAATATATATGCGCACCTTTTTGGAAGTTTCAGCACGCGTGAACACTTTTTAGTATTTGCTGAATATTCAAAATAATAAGTCATTTCCTTTAAACTACATGAGCATTTATTTTCAAAAGGCATGCCAAAATATTTAATTGCATGAATAGTTAAAAAATAACAAAACTTCTTAAATGACATGTTAGCCTCTTATAAATCCGCAAACACTCTTCATAATTACATGAACATTTTCTAAATACATGAAGACTTTTATCAAACCCATGAGCAATTGTTTAAATAGGTAAATAATTTAAAATTGTACAAAAATATTTTTTCAAATCAATAATACTTATTAAAATTACATAATTTTTTTAATATGTTACATATTTCAAAGATACTATTGCATACTAAAAATATATAAATGACAAAGGAACATAAAAAACTTTGAAACACAGAGCCAGCACTAAAAAACTAGCGAAAAACACTACAGAAACAACGCTCAAAACAACATGTGTTAAACATATTACTGTGATGAACCGGTCCACCAAAGAAGTGATGTAGGTGCGAGTGTGATCCAATTCGCCGTTGGCAATATACTGAGATCAGTAATTAATGGGTACCTCTTACAAAGGTCACTCCCACCTTCGCAGTGGTTGACAAATGACGCACTGCATGTATGTCACTTGTCGCAAACTTATGAGGTTTTCTATTTTTCGTATATTAGTTTATTTAAAAACATTTTATCTCTTAAACCGTGCGTTCAAATCTTTAACCATTTTTGAAGTTGGATTTCTTGCGTCGAGGTGCTCGAAACTAAGTCCGATGTTAGTAGGTTTTAACGAACTTTTTTTCATGAAAAAACCCAAGCAGGAAGCATGGTTTTTCTCCACATTTTTTCATTTTTGAGAGGCACAATTATGTCTCTCGTGAAAGCAAATCTGTGCCTACCATGAAAGCAAGTAAAAACACATTTTTTTTTTCATGAGGCATAACTGTGCCTCTCATGGAAACAAATATGTGCCTCCATGAAAAGCAAATCTCGGTGCCTCCCATGGAAGAAAATATGTGCCTCCTCTGGAAGAAAAAAACATATTTTTTTCTTTTTTCAAGAGGTACAGTTGTGCCTCTCCTAGAATCAAATCTGTGCCCCCACGGAAGCAAAGAAACATGTTTTTTGTGCTATTTTTTTTAAAAAATTTCTCTCCAGAATCTATGAAAAACTAGACGAAAACTAAAAATTTAAAAAGCTCCGGAAAAACATCTAAAACATGAAAACGCGTAAAAATAATAATAACATAAAATCTCGTGGGAGCGCCCAGCATGTGACACGAGGCGGCAACTGAGAGCACACAAAATGGCATGCTCCCAACCCACTAAAGTGACCCTTGCAACACTCCCGAAAGAGATACACCAGGATTAGTTGCTCCCGCAATATTTATACATCGCGGGAGCAATTTCTCGGCCATTGCGAGATGGAACACCATCTCGCCTCTCGCGAACGTACTATGAGGCTAGCCCATTACTGTAGCAGCGCGCGAGAGTTTTCTATGTGGTTTATTTTGACTTTCTTTATTGTTTGTAGTGGTTTTTTTCTTCTTTTTTATGGTTTTCTTGAAAAAAAAAATATTTCTTTATCAGTTTTTATAAGGGGGGAGGGGGGGATTGGGTGTTCAATTTTTTTAAGATCGTTTACTTTTTGAACATATGCCTTCATTTTTCGTATGCACTGTATATTTTGTATATATCAGGTCACTCTATGCGTTTGATGTATTCGGTTTACATGGTTCGGTTTATATGTTTTTTTAATTTATATGGTGTTAATACTTTAGTAAATATGGTATAAAATTAAAATATGGTTTGGTCTTGATATAAATAACTAAAGTTGACGCGAATTTGAAAATGACATAATAATAATTTGCGAATTTATAATTCAAAACGCATACTATTTTACACACATACTATTTTACACAAATAGTAGATGCATTGATTCATCGGTTGATGGTTATGGACGTGCTTAGCATTTTAAAAAGAGAAAAATGACTGTCATAAGAAAAAAATTACATACTTAGTAATGAATTTGACTCATGTACAAGAAAAATGATAATTTGTATGGTTGTTCATCTAAACAACAACAACAACAAAGCCTTTAGTCCCAAACAAGTTGGGATAGGCTAGAGGTAAACCCCATAAGATCTCGCAACCAACTCATGGCTCTGACACATGGATAGCAAGTTTCCACGCACCCCTGTCCATAGCTAACTCTTTGGTGATACTCCAATCCTTCAGGACTCTCTTAACGGACTCCTCCCATGTCAAATTCGGTTTACCCTGCCCTCTCTTGACATTCTCCGCACGTTTTAGCCCTCCGCTATGCACTGGAGCTTCTGGAGGCCTACGCTGAATATGCCCAAACCATCTGAGACGACGTTGGACAAGCTTCTCCTCAATTGGCGCTACCCCAACTCTATCTCGTGTATCATCATTCTGAACTCGATCCTTCCTCGTGTGGCCATACATCCATCTCAACATACGCATCTCCGCCACACCTAACTGTTGAACATGTCGCCTTTTAGTCGGCCAACACTCCGCGCCATACAACATTGCGGGTCGAATCGCCGTCCTATAGAACTTGCCTTTTAGCTTTTGTGGCACTCTCTTGTCACAGAGAATGCCAGAAGCTTGGCGCCACTTCATCCATCCAGCTTTGATTCGATGGTTCACATCTTCATCAATACCCCCATCCTCCTGCAACATTGACCTCAAATATCGAAAGGTGTCCTTCCGAGGTACCACCTGGCCATCAAGGCTAACCTCCTCCTCCTCACACCTAGTAGTACTGAAACCGCACATCATGTACTCGGTTTTAGTTCTACTAAGCCTAAACCCTTTCGATTCCAAGGTTTGTCTCCATAACTATAACTTCCTATTTACCCCCGTCCGACTATCGTCAACTAGCATCACATCATCCGCAAAGAGCATACATCATGGGATATCTCCTTGTATATCCCTTGTGACCTCATTCATCACTAATGCAAAGAGATAAGGGCTCAAAGCTGACCCCTGATGCAGTCCCATCTTAATCGGGAAGTCATCGGTGTCGACATCACTTGTCCGAACACTTGTCACAACATTACCGTACATGTCCTTGATGAGGGTAATGTACTTTCCTGGGGCTTTGTGTTTCTCCAAGGCCCACCACATGACATTCTGCGATGTCTTATCATAGGCCTTCTCCAAGTCAATGAACACCATCTAAAGAATTATAAATTTATTTTTACTTCGGTTTATTCGGTTAACCGTTCGGTTTTCGGTATATACCATAAAAACCAAAGTTCAAAACGGTATGAAAATTTCATACCATACCGAAACCAGAAACCATAAGAACCGTAAATTTGGTTCGGTTCGGTTTATTTTCGGTATAGTTTTTCGGTTCAGTTTTAAAATGCATGATTAACATTTTCAAGTAGATGATTTCTTTTTTCAATACATGCTTTGGTATCATTTTTTTTTCATGCACGCATGTACCTTTTTTAAATGGATGTTATTGAATTATTTTCTGAATAGATGTTAAAGAATTTCATATACATGTTGAAACATTCTCTTGAATGATATGAAACATATTTTTAATACCGCAGGAACAATTTTTTAAATAAAAAATCATGAACATATTTTTGGAACGCATGAACATTTTTTAAAATGAAACATACATATTTTGAATGGTGACAAACATTATTCTGAATGAGGCAAATATTTTTTCTACAATGTATGCACATTTTTAAAACTGTGGTGTACATTTTTATGAACCGTGTGAACATTTTTTGAATGTGTTGACAACTTTGTTTTCATGCTATAAATAATTTTCTGAATTAAGCTAACCCTACATTAACATTTTGTAAATTCGTGGTTTTAGATAAAACTTTTAAGTAAATTAATTTTTGGAATATACATATTATAATATTTTTGGAAATATAAACGAAATAGGGATAAAATAAAAATACATTACTAATCCAGTCGACCACACAATGCAACAAATACTATGGCACTAGAAAAAAAATCTAACGTACTTCCAACGAGTGCTGAGACTGCACAGAAAAAACGATTTGATGGGCTGGCCCACTGCTAGGTGACCGCTACATGTATAGCTCACAGGAGCTCTAGTCACCGCCCGGAGCTCCTATCACGCATTTTGCTCTCTATTTTTAACCTTTGTTTACACTTTCAAATATTTAACATAAATATATTACAAAATCAGTCTACATAAAAACAATTGAAAAATGTTGACCAAGAATTTGAAATTGTTAAATGTGTATAGAGGAAATGTTTATCATGTTCACGAAAAATGTAAATTTCTACTACTTAAAAAGAACGCAAGGTTCCCATTTCACTTTTCTTCTCACCACAACTTCGTCAGACCTTTTATATATATGATAAATAATCACCTTAATTTATTTACCTTCTGAACCAACTCCACATTAATTTACTTACCAAACTTCTAATCAAAATATAAGTTAATTCATGGTTAGAATTTGATGAACATTTATTTACACAATTGCATCATTCTAGACAGGTAATCACAAGCTAACTTACTAAAATATTTATATCCCGTTGCAACGCACGGGCATTGTTCTAGTAAAATACTAAAATTCGTGTGAAACAATTTCACACGTAATTAAAATATGTTGATCAAAATGTGTATAGAAAAAGTTGACCATGTATTTAAAAATAATGAATTGTTTTTGTCATGTATATAAAAATGTTAATCAAGCATTTTTAAAAAATTGAACAAGTATTTGTAAAAATGTTAATCAAGCGTTTGGGAAATGTTAAATGTATATGGAAAGAATGTGTATGGGAAATGATGAATTTTTATTATCATTGTATATAAATATGTTAACAAGCATTGAAAAATGTTCAGTATTATTTGAGAAATTTTAATCAATTATTTAAAAAAATATTAAATGTGTATGGAAAAAATGTTGACCATGTGTTGGAAAATTGATTAAAAAATTGATCATGTATATAAAAATATTAATGAAGAATTTTAAAAATGTTGAACAAGTATTTGAAAAAAAATGTCAATCAATTGTTTGGAAAATGTTAATGTGTATAGGAAAAATGTTGACCATGTATTAAAAATATATTAATATTTTTATTTGAAAGCTCTTAATCAAGAATTTTAGAAAAATATAAAAAATGCATATAAAAAATGTTTACCAAGTACTAAAAATTATTTTGTATTTGAAAAATGTTTAAACTGTTTGTAAAAAAATGTTGACCCTGTATTACAAAATTGTATAATTTGTATTGGAAAAAATGTTAGATGTTTATTATAAAATGTTGTTGACAACAAAAAATGTACAATAATAACCAAAAGAACAAAGAAAACCGAAAATAAAAACAAGAAAAAGAAAATAAAAAACAAAGAAATAAAATCCTACAAAGAATAATAAAACAGTGGAAAAATAAAAAATAAAATAAAGAAAAGGGAGACTAAATAAAACCAAATGAAAAAAGAAAGAAAATAAAAAAACTGAGTAGGTCGTACCCTCAATTTTATCACCAACCGCACGCCAAATCAGTGGCTAGCAGCGCAACCTTCCGCTTAGAAGATCATGAGATCCACTCCTTATCGTTCTTCTTTTTCTTCTACTAGTAAACGTGCACGCGCAATGCGCGTCTTCGTCTCAAACAATATAGATTCAACAAAAATACAAGGCATGGCAGTTGATGATATTATTATCCCTAGTCTTTTCCACACAGTAGAATGATTGTCCAGTAGCATGGTACATAATTTTCAATATAACTATTACATAGAAGATGTAAAAGTAGGTTAAACCATGAACATTGTTTAAACATTATAATAAATCTGAATTTTAGCCTCTTACGAATTAATACCAACCTTGAAACTGTGCCAACTCAGAATAAGAAAACTTTGTTATTTCATAACTTGAAGCAGTGCAAGATCTGAATCATTTTCTTGCCTTTGGCAAAACTTAGACACAAAAGAAACTCAGTTCTATAATAACCATTTTCACATCCGCAAAACATACCGATTCCAACCATGCACATGTAAGCCAAAGGGAGATATCAAATACAAGGTCTCAAAGAGGATTTGCAAACGTGCAATAATGAATATTAGTATCCCATTTTTACCTTGGTATACATAAATTTATTCACACAATTTGCATATAAATGCAAACTATCTAATCACTGGGAATGAGGGTGGGCCGAGTATACGTTCCTCAATCTGAATAGGAAACAATCAGAATCATGAGCGATCTCCAAGCTTGCATCGTTGCTCCTCCACACTCTAGAACTTACCCCTACTTGTGCTCCAAAATGTTCTTCAACTTGCCGTTGCGAGTTCTCAATGAAATTATTCCTACAATGGACTGAAACGCACAACCTGAAGCAAACACATGTGTGATATGGCTAGTTGCCAACTGAATTCATTCTGCACACTTTTATTCGTAGTGATCATAAAAAGAACATCTCTTCAAGCTGACATGGTCCAAACCGAAAAGGAGAAAGTATTGACGGGGACTAACTTTAAAAGGCAAACAGAGCACCTTACCAAAATAAACACTATCAAGTGACACCTTACTAAATACAAAACAACATCTCAAAAGAACCAAACACCTTGTAAAGCAAAGAGTTTTTTTACGGTGAAAAGCAAACAAACATCACTCAACTATATCCATTTCAATTAAGACCTTTGTAGTGTACCATTTTATCTCGCTACAAAAAAGGTGTACCAATTAAAGGCACATAATCCAAACAAGAAACTGAAAACGTTCTGCACTTTTACATATTTATCCACGATTCTTTTATTATCAAGAATGTAACTAAATGCAGAATATGCAGAGTAATAGTCTTCAAGATCTACATGAAGAAATGTTATGCTATATACACAATCTATTTTGTATTTTCATAATACTGTCAAGAGATGGACTGTACAGAAGTAGCAACACTTCCCTAATGAAATCATAAATTAGTAGGATCCCTTACTAATCATAATTGATGAAAAGCAATACAAAGAAATATACATCTATTGGGGGCCTAGAATAGCCAAATGCACGTCTAAAGTGCTGCATTACAGAAATCTGCAAAATAAAAACCATGTTGTTTACCTGACTTGAGTTAATCTTCTATATCCTCATAATTGTAAAGACAGTTGGAACAACATGGAGAAACGACTTCATTATATATTCTTAATAGTAAATTAAGCACCAGATATAACAATGTAAACATTAATCCATGTTGTTTATCTGATTCAAGCAAATCTTTCTATCAACCCTATATCTAGAGATTGTAGTACTGCGGGAACAGCATGTACAAAAGCTATGATACATTTAGTACAGAAGATATGTAACCTGGTCGATTGTTGCCTTGTTGGGGACATGAGTAGAATATATAACTGACTAATTATGCGTTGAATGATTGTATTCTGATATGCTTAAGGGCTAACATGCATATCTCTGACATACTTTCTTCTCTAGTCCGTCATCAAGTTCAACTTCCTGCAAAAAGGAGTTGGGTTCGGAAAAGCAGCTAGATATTTAATTTGAACGAAGAGAAGATATCAACAAGGCTACAAAAATGAATAAATCAATTTGACAGATCAGAAGGAGCAGAAGGAGGGATCTAACATCGTTGCCAAAAGCATTGTTGAATCCATCAGCAACATCTTGCGCTCCCCCCTTGCTACCACCATCTCCTTGAGAGAAACAAGACCATAACCTGAAGGAAAAGTCCATCCCTTGAATGACGACCCCACCCTACAAAGAAAACTTTCCACAATTATGAATCACACCAGAAGCACATTAGTTCCTCTATTGAACAGTAATATCATAAGGACATTCCGATCTGGGTCACTTGTTGTACATTATGGTCAGACTACAATTATGACAAGATGATGAATAACGTGTAACAAAATTCTCTCTTGAATAAACATGATGAAAATAGGTTGTGTGTGTATGCTGCTGTATGGTCCGTTACGGAGGACGATGACAGCTTCGGCGGGGCCGGTGGCGACAACATGTAAAAAGGGAAAAATATATCAAATTTAGATATAAGATGCACTTTGCATTGCAATAACAAAGAGTTTTTTCTACTATCCCCATCTGCATGTGATTTAAAATGTCAGGGTTATATATCAACATATGTACATATTGCCCGTCTTCAGTAGCAGAAGACAAGAGGGGTACCACATCAGCGATGACGATGTCAATTTCTTTGACGAAGTTCTCCCGTCTCTTCTCGTACTCGGCAGCGGTCTGAAACAAACAGAGCACCAACAAAAAAGGGTTAGACAAATTAAAACATGATTTCATTTTCTTCTTCTTCTGAAAATCATAGGAGGATAAGATAAGAGTAAGTTGAAAGCATTCATGATTCATCCATGTCGATCCCACGGACCTTGGCGATCATGCTGACGCCCATCTCCATGGCGAGCTTGGCGATGAAGAGGTCGTCGGTGAGGAGGCGCTCCCTGGACCCTCTGAAGCCCAGCAGCCAACGGAGCAGCGGCGAGAGCTCCATCTCCGCGAAGCGCCGCACGATGTCGCCCGTGATGTGGCAGCCCTCCACGGCCGTGGCGAGGTACGCCGGTAGGCTGGAGATCTTCCTCTCGCCTGCGCCAGCACGAACATCGCCTCCCCCGGTAAACGCCCCACTCGCCGCCGCCGGAGTGAGAGGCGGGAGGAGAAGGAAGGGGCGAGAGGTCGTGCGGGACAGCGGGAGGAGGAGGATAGGAGCAACCGACGCGAGAGCGTGGGGTTTTTGTTTTTCTTCGAGTCCGAGGACGGATGACGGGGGTCGATCGTGGGATTAGTGGGCCGAGCTAACCGTGGTTTGATGTTAAACATTGGGATGATTTAGATCGTTAGATCCTTTGATTGAATGGATGAGATGAATTGGTTCTCCGTCTTCTCGTGCTTTTATAGGGGTAGTAGATATATTTTCTTCTAGGCGGGCGTTAAAGGGCTGGCCCGATAGCTGGACAGGGAGAAACTTCCCTTCGTGCGTAATACGATAAATAGTCGCCGCGACCAACTGCGCTAACTATAGCGCTTAGTTTGGGCCGGCCCACGAACACACAACGCAGTAGTCCTAAGCATGAAAAAAATCACTCAAATAGTTAAAATCTCTAGGATTCAAACCCGCACCATAGCATTCTCGTACGAGTTCGGCCAACCACTACAACAACTCGACTTTAGTGACTGGGAATAGCACCAATAATATAATAATTTTTTTGAAATACCTTTGAATTTTGGTAGTGGCCGCGATATTTATTGCACAATAGCGTCTAGCGTCTACTATCACACTTAGAATTCTGAATTATTTGGAGAAATCGTGAATTTGAAAAGGTTCATCAATTTTTTTTAAAAAGTCATATTGCATAAAAAGTTCACAAACTTGAAAAAAGTGTCACAAAAAAAATGAAAAACGTTCATCAATTTTTAAAAATGTACACAAATTGGAAACGGTTCATCGAATGTAAAAAGTTAATTTATTTTGAAAATTAATTTTCAATTTTTTGAAAAGTTCATGAAATTTGAGAAAACTTCATCGAATTTGAAAAAGTTCATTGAATTGGAAAAATATCATCGGGTTTGAAAAAAAGTTCATCTATTTTTAATAAAGGTTCACCAAAAATTTTCTTTATAGATTTAAAAAAATCATTGAATAAAAAAGTTCATAGGATTTGGAACATCATTTTCTTAAAGGTTTATTGATTTTGAAGAAAAAGTTGATTGAATTTTAAAGAAAGTTCAACAAAATTGAAAAAAGTTCATCAGTTTTGAAAAAAAACATCAATTTGAAAAAGTTCACGCATTTAATATAAGAAAAACGAAAACACGAAACATAAAAGATAAGACAAAATGATAACATAGAAAGCATAGGGGGACATTTCCTATATATAGAACTGTAGAAAAAGGAGTAGTCATGCGCAGGAGCCAAGTTAGCGATGTGGTTAGTGCAGTTCGCTCGCAGTGAAGAGATCGCGAGTTGGATTGTTGTTACCCACAATCCCTCACGGACCTTTTTCGAGCTTTAAACAAAAAACAAAATGTGAAATGGATTGGACCAGAGCTGAGGATGTGTCAACGCCCGTTGCGCTAGCTAGCAACGCAACGCTCAGGCGCACGGGTGAGGATGGCACCCGCAGGGTTTGGATACGGATGGAGCCACCTCATACCCTTATCTGTTATTTTAAACCTTACCCATCACCTATATCCATACCCGTGGATGGGTACAATTTTTTTTCATACCCGTCACCCATCAGGGTAAATGGGTACCTGCGGGTAAAATTACCTAGATTTCCAACACATCAATTTGAGCATTACATAGTCATGAACAACAACTTATAATAATAATTTATAAACAACAACATGTCATGACAGCAACACATACTCGTTTATGGGCTAGCTATTGTGGTGCAGCGGCCTAACATAAATCCATGATGAGGTCTTTTTTAGGCTGTGGGATTTATGTACATATAATATGTTTGATTTATGAATAAATAATATATAAGGCCTATTTGTTAGAATATATGCGGGTACATGGGTACATGGGTCTGGGTTGTACTAAACCATACCCGCACCCACTATACCCGATGGATATGAAATTTTCCTATTTATATACCCATGATATATTTTTAACCCATACCCTTGCATTAATAGGGTTTTTACTCGCAGGGTAGGTGAGTAATGGATACCCATTACCATCTCTACGGGTGACTGGGCCGTCCTAACAACGCTCGTTGAGTCACCGCTCACTTGCTCGCTAGCGCTCGCTCATTCGGTTTGCACAGTCCCCTCTCCTGGTCGATTGAGTATTTACTTGTTGATCAGTTTAGAGTTGACCATTGGCTTTTGAACAAAAAAAATTCATGGATAAGAAATAAAGTTAGCATAAAGGGAAAAACTGTTCATAAATTTTAAAAAGAGTCACGGTTTTGAAAACTGTTCAAATTTTTTAAAAGTTCAGGTATTTTTCTGTTTTGAATAAAGTTCACTGATTTAAAAATTGTTGACAGATTTTGCAATTTCAAATAAAAGTTCACGGATTTGAAAAAAGTTCACGAGTATGAAAAAAAAGTTCATCAAATTTTTAAAAAGTCATCAAATTTGAAAAACTTCATAGAATTTAAAAAGAGTTCATCAACTTTGAAAAAAAATCATCAAATTTACAAAGAAAGTTCATCCAATTTTAAGAAGGTTTGTCGATTTTGGAAGAAAAGTTCACGAATTTAAAAAACACGCATTTAAGAAAACAAAAAAAGAAGAAGAAAAAACAAAAAGTAATGGAAAATGAAAAATAACAAATAACAAATCGAATTGAAGAACGAAAAAAGAAAGGAAGTAAGTGTGCACGAGCGGGTGAGATTGCGTGATGGTTTCAGCACTTCCTTTCGAACAGTGAGGTCGCGAGTTCGACCGTAACCCAGCACATTATTTTGGAACTTTAACAGAAAAAAGAAGAGAAATGGGCTGGCCGAGAGTGGAGTCGGAGTGTGCACCCGTTTGCAATTAACGAAGAAACAAGTGCCTGAAGCGCCGAATAGGAAACCACGGTAGGCGAGACACAGCCACACCTATCTTTACACACGCACCTATAAGCCAGAGTGCCAATGTGTGAAATCACTAATTAAGGAGTACTCACTGCCACTTCCTCTGACTGCAACAACTGACGCACTACATGCATGCCACTTATCGTGACATAGGAGTTTTTCATTATTTTGTACATCCGTTTATTCGAAATGTTTTATCTCTTAAACCATGAGTCCAAATCTCGAATCGTTTTCACTATTGGATTTCTTACATCGAGATCTTTAAGCTAGATCCCATGTTGATAATATTTGACAAACTTTTTCTTCACAAAAAAAAGACGGAAAAACCGAATCAGAAACACGTTTTTTCCCTTTCCGAAGTAGGCACGGTTGTGCCTCTCGCGGAAGGAAAAAAACAAAAATGCGTATTTTTTTTGTTTTCGAGAGGCACGGCCGTCCCTCTCGTGGAAGAAAAACCATGCCTCTTACAAAAAAACACATTTTTCTGTTTTCGAGAGGCACGACCATGTCTCTCGCGAAAGGACAACCGTGCCTCTCGCGAAAGCAAATTCCTGCCTCTCGTGGAAGGAAAAAAATAAAAAATATGTTTTTTTTCTGTTCCCGAGAGACACGGCCGTGCCTCTCGCGGAAGCAAAACCGTGCCTCCGCCGAAAGAAAAAAAACAAAAAACGCATGGCAAAAGCAAAATCGTGCCTCTCGCGGAAACAAAACGGTGCCTATCGCAGAAGAAAAAAAAACTTTTTTCATGCAATAAATTTATTTTTGTTCCAAAAGCTTAGAAAAACCGATGAAAAACCAAAAAGACAAAAAAACTAGAAAAAAACGTCTAAAAAACAGAAAACACGTGCGAAAAAATAAAAAAATAAAATCCAAAGGAAACATACAAAGCGTGATATGTGGCGGCGACTGAGAGCGCCATCCCTTGGGAGGCTGGGAGCGAGCGCTAGTTGCTGCCAATGTGCCGCTCGCCGAGCAAACACACACATAGGGCAACCCATTCGCACACATGGGTTACTATAGCAACCTGGTTTCCTCACGTAGCTACTCGGTTTTTCCTCTAGTGACAGTATATATAGGTGAACTTTTTGTCCGTAGCGCACCAGCTTGTTGCATCAACCCGACACTTTAGCGACCGGATTTCTCAAGCAAACAAACTTAACATTTTTAGATTTTTTTGGTAAACGGAAACATTTTTTGTAAAAACATTTGTTAACATTTTTTGAAACATGAACATTTCTTCAAATTTTGAACGGTGTTTTGGAGACACGCACACAATTTTCAAACTTGTGGGCATTTTTTGAAACAAGAAATGTTTTTTCAAATTTTATTTTTTGAATATGAAGAAGTATTAAAAATATTTTTTGAAATCATCATTTTTTGAAAACACGACCATTTTTAAAATTTTAAATTTCTAAAAATGCTAAATTTTTATAAAAATTGCAAACATTTTTGAAAATGTGGATTTTTTTCATATCAAACTTTTTGGTAAAACATGGAAAAAATTCAAATACACAGATATTTTTGGAAATTTTCATTTTTTTAAAAGAAACCTAAAAAGTAAAAAAAACAAAACAAAATACAAACAAGAACACTGGAAAAATCAATAAAGAAAAACAAACAGAAAAACCAGTTTAGGAAGCTTCTAGAAGGTTATCAAAAACGATAAAACCTGGGCTGGAACCTTCTATAAGGTCCCCAAAAATGGTAAGAATAGGGGCTGGAACCTTTTGAAAGGTTCCCAAAAGCGGAACCAACGTACATGTTAATGGTTTGATATTCTCAATATGTTTTGATTGTTAAACTTGTGCGTGTAGAGGGTGTCATGTCCTCCTCACTAAGAAGTTTCATACGAAAGAGTTGTTGTTCAGAATGTTTGAGCATGAAAATAATTGTGATGTTGTTAGGTCCGTATTCTTTAATATTGACATCTCACTCCATAAATCTACGGTCATGTTTACTAAGCATATTCTAATTTTGGGGAGCTGATACCTTCATTTTGCATCCCTATTACTTAGTGTAAATGTTAATGATATTTTGCACATTATCACATCATTCTAATGTATTTTTACACTAAGCTTGCATGTTTTACTTAGTGAGTGAAATTATCACTAAGTTGTAGAAAAGCAACAAACACGGACCACCAAAGAAATATTTTGTATGAAGCTAGGAAAAATGGTAAAAATATATTGGAGATGTTCACGGGAAAAGAGCTAGACCCTATCCAAGGAGGGCCCTAAGGGGCCCACGAGCCAATGCATGTGGGGTCCACATGGCACCCCTCCAGTGCTCGCCGATACATCTGGTCCTATTTTACCTTGAAACCTCCAGATTTGTTTGAGAGGACTTTTTCGACGCCATCTGTGAGAAGAAACAGAGGTGGATCACTTTTCACCTCACGTTGATCTCCCAAAATTCCATCGACAAATGCAGATGAAGGTGGGGGAATCGAAGCCATCTGCACCACCAAAACTCCATTCATCATGGAGACATCTCGATCACCAATAGCACCACCTTCATAATCATCATCCATCTCAAACCCTACTTTTCAACCTATGAACTATTATTGGAAATATGCCCTAGAGGCAATAATATTGTATCATTATATTTCCATGTTTGTAATTAAGAGTTTATATTCTATGCTCTAACTGCCATGATCATGGAATGTGCGATTCAATGGAAAACTCATATGCATGTGTGGAATGATAAACGGTAAAACCCGATTCCTAGTCTCGCCTCTAAGACTAGCTCAAGTTTTGTTAGTGATCATGTTTTCTAGATCTTAGGGTATCATTAAGTGTAACGATAGTCCTAAACAACTTTGAGAATATGATGTTGGAAGAACGGTCATATTTAATTGACCCAAACTTGTTTGTTATACTTTGAGATAAAATCATCACAAGTCAATCATTATAACATGAAGAGTTAATGTATGATTTAGTTCCTTAGACGATCAGAGTATCATAGTCACTTCTTACCATACGACGGACTTTGGATTTGCACAAACATCATCTGTAACGCGGTGATCATAACGACAACTTACAGGCATCGAAAAGTTGGACAAGGGGCTAGATAGCCAAGAGTGGGATTTGCTCCTCCAACGATGGAGAAATATTCTTAGGGTCCTCTCAGTGTGGCGACATCCATCATCATCTGGCCAGACACAGGTGACTAGGCCACAGGGATGCAGGAACATGTCAACAAGAAAGAAGAACAAAACCGGTAACGAGAAGACTGGTATAGTGAGCATCAGAATGACTCAAGAGGATATCGATATATCTCACCTCGGGTTTTGTAGAGTATCGCGAAGCAAAGGGAATAACACATGATAACCAAAGGTTCACTCGAATGTCATTCGTTTATTCATAGGGATCAATATGGATGTCTATGTTTTCGTTATTGGTCATTGAGGTTAAGGGAATCATGATTTGCTGGGTGTTAATCGAGCAAGAGTTATGATAAAATATTTATGAAATTGTTTCACTAATATAAGAAATAGTTTCCAGAGAAATCGGAAGCATTCTGGGGTTACCGGAAGGGTTTCGGGGTTTATCGGCTAATACCGAGAATTGATACATAGGTGGAAAATGTTCTGAATATATTAAATTAATAATAAAAGGCCCTAATAATGATTAGGAGGATTTTATAATTATTTAAATATCAATATTTCAAGGAAAATACTAAAAGTCCTATAGGGGAAAAAGTTAATGGGCCTATGAGGCCCATTCGTGGAGGTGCCCCTAGCTTCATGGAGAAGCCAGGGGAGGCCGAATTGGAGGGGGATTCCCCCTCCTTGGCCGAAGCAAGGGGGCAGTCCTCCCCCCTTGTAGCGCCCCATCCACTCTCCTCCAACCTATATATACTAGAGGTTTTGAGCACTTTTGCATACACAAGTTTTGGAGCGTCCTCTAGTTCTCTAGTTCTAGTCTAGTTGATCAGTTTAGACCTAGATCTAATCCTATCTAGTCCTCATAATTAGAAGCTCACTTTGGTTCTAGTCTTCTCCCTCCAAATCTCCACATTGGTTAGCTCTGGACAGCAAAGCGCAGCCGGATCGTGAAGACCGTACGCTTGCATACTTGGAGAGGTCGTGCTTGTTGGGGAACGTAGCATGCAATTTCAAAAATTTCCTACGCTCACGCAAGATCTAACTAGGAGATGCATAGCAACAAGATGGGGAGAGTGTGTCCACGTACCCTTGTAGACCGAAAATGGAAGCGTTTACTTAACGCGGTTGATGTAGTCGAACGTCTTCTTGTTTCAACCGATCAAGTACTGAACGTATGACACCTCCGAGTTCTGCACACGTTCAGCTCGATGACGTCCCTCGAACTCTTGATCTAGCAAAGTGTCGAGGGAGAGTTTCGTCAGCATGACGTCGCGGTGACGGTGATGGTGAAGCGATCCGCGCAGAGCTTTGCCTAAGCACTACGACAGTATGACCGGAGGAGCAAACTGTGGAGGGGGGAGCCGCACACGGCTAGGAATCAATGTTGTGTGTTCTAGCAGTGCCCCCCATATATATAGGTGGGAGAGGGAGAGAGGCTGCAAGGGGTTCCCCAAGTAGGAGTAATCCTACTTGGGTGCCTCCTCCAAGTCGGCCTCCCCCTATTCCATATCCATCGGAGGGGAAAGGAAAGAGAGGGGGAGGGGAAGGAAAGGGGGAGGCCGAATCCTCCCCTTTCCTTCTCCATTCCCTTCTTTTCCTTATCCTCCTATTCGGCCTATAGGGGGCGCACCAGCCCCTTTTGGGGCTGTCCTGTCCCTCTCTTGGCCCATTAGGCCCATATAGCTTGCCGGGGGTTGCCCGAAACCCCTTCAAGTGACCCGATACATACCCGGTACCCCCGGAACACTTCCGGTGTCCAAATGCTATCGTCATATATGTGAATGTTTTCCCCTCGACCATTTCGAGACTCCTCGTCGTGTCCGTGATCTCATCCGGGACTCCGAACAACATTCAGTCACCAAATCACATAACTCATATAATACACGTCATCGAACGTTAAGCGTGCGGACCCTATGGGTTCGAGAACTATGTAGACATGTGAAAGTGCAATCATGCCCTTACATCATGTTTTGATGTTGATGACAATATACATGTAGGGGTATAATAATGGTTTTCAAGTAAGTTTCAGGCATTAGTCCTCGGTTCATCAAAGTGTGTGAATCAAGAGCATACAAAGTGATTTTACTCAAGGATGAAGCATAAAAATTGATTTCATATTTGTTTTCTTGAGTATAGGATCCCGCACTATTAAGAGGAGATCGACAGGGTTAGTTAAAGGCTTGCTCTTGTCACAAACCTCCTTGCCATACATGCACATGATAAACCCTTCAGGTTTCTGCCTCTTGGCTGCCGGATGTCCGGGCTTCAAGCCGGATGTCCGGGCCTCACGCCGGATATCCGGCCTACCTGCCGGATATCCTGGCCTAGCCATCCAGAGAACGCTTTTGTGCTGTGCTGCACGCTGGATGTCCGGGTTATACCCAGGATGTCCGGGCCTTCCTGATTCGCCGGATGTCTGGGCCCCATCCCGGATGTCCGGCCTCTACTACCCGTGTACTGCTGAGGTTCTGTAACCTTCTAGTGATCGCGCCAGATGTCCGGCCATTTGCCGGATATCTGGGCTCTCCTGTTATGCCAGATGTCCGGCCCCTCTGTTTTTTGTTCTGTTCTGTTTCTGTTCCTCGTGCATTGTAAGGCCGGATGTCCGACCCCTTGCCCGGATGTCCGGCTGATACGTCTCCAACGTATCTATAATTTTTGATTGTTCCATGCTATTATATTATCAACCTTGGATGTTTTATATGCTATTTTATATGATTTTTGGGACTAACCTATTAACCTAGAGCCCAGTGTCAGTTTCTGTTTTTTCCTTGTCTTCGAGTATCACAGAAAAGGAAAATCAAACGGAGTCCAATTGACCTGAAACTTCAAGAAACTTATTTTTGGACCAGAAGAAACCCACGGAGTATCGGAGATGGACCAGAAGAGTCCCGGGCTGCCCACGAGGGTGGGGGCGCGCCCCTGCCTCGCGGACAGCCCGGGGACGCCGCACGCCCTATTGCCGCCACCAGCACCGGCGAGATCACGGGCTA
>NW_024115372.1:0-5918 GCF_003073215.2 Triticum urartu
TACATGGACCCTTTGTGGGTGGTTGCTTCTTCATGGACCCTTCATGGGTGGAGCCCTGTGTGGACTCGCGCAACCGTTACCCTTTGTGGGTGTGGTCCTCCGTGGACTCTCACAACCGTTACCCTTTGTGGGTTGAAGTCTCCTTCAACGTGGATGTAGGATAGCACCACCTATCTGAACCACGGGAAAAACATCCGTGTCTCCAATTGCGTTTGAATTCTCCAAACCCTTCCCTTTACATTCTTACAAGTTTCATGCTTTACTTTCGCTGCCAATATACTCTTTGCATTCTTGCTTGAATTGTGTGATGATTGCTTGACTTGTCCTAAAATAGCTAAAATCTGGCAAGAACTAAAATTGGGAAAAGGTTAAGTTTTTATTTGGTCAAGTAGTCTAATCACCCCCCTCTAGACATACTTTCGATCCTACAAAGGGAGAAGCTTAGTATGGGGAAAATAAGCTGACTTGTGAATTTTTAAACACTAATCTCAAGTGTGACCACGTGACATATGTGGTAAGCAATCTAGACTATTTATAAAAAAAGCCAGGTGTGATGTTATTTTGCAATTTCCTCGACCTGGAAGATGAGAGAAGCTTTAAAGATGAAATTGCACAAACCACCTACTTTTGGTGCTAATTTTGCACAGAACACCTACTTTATAGGTTTGTTGCACAAAACACCATATATTGGGGTAATTCGTTGCAGATAGATCTGATCCACCATTTGGATGTGTCGACACGATTTGTGACAAGTGGGTCCAGTTTGCAAGTGCACCGGTGGCAAAAAACGGCCACATCAGCGAGTAGATTTACCGAGTAAGAAATAGACAAAGTAAAAAAACAGTGAACAAGTCGGCCGAAAGCCCATGTCCATACGCACACAGAACCATCTCACCTCTCTTTCTCCTCCGACTCGAGCGAGCCATGACCTCACACAGAAGAGAATGTCGCGGCGGCCGTCCCTTGCTGGCGAAGTGTCCGTCGGTGATGGAGCCCAACCAGCCTTGACAAGAATGAATGTCGTATAGTAGTACGTAATGGCCATATTGCAACTTGGGAAGTATTAGGATGCTAAAACCTCATGATAGTAATATTTTGGGAGGCTCAATATTTTGGTGTGTGAAACTTGATGTTTGTAATGGGCATGTGGCAACTAGTTGGATGCTAAAGCCTGATGGCAACAACATCTGCCATGTTTTGGTGCTATGCTGATCTTATTTTATGAATAATGTGGCTATTTATGAATCTTTTTAGTTTATATAGCAATCTTATGTTTACTCACATGAAAGTTTGTGGTGTGGTACTAGCTAGATGTAACAAGTAATGAATCTGGAAAAGCTTCAGCTTATTTGGTTCACATTATAATGAGATATTGGCAGTTTACAATGGCTCATATATTTTTTCTGCTCAAAATTCAAAATTTTCAAACAAATGATAAACAATTTCAGTAAATCACACATGTATCCAATACTAATATGGGAAAAACGCAGCTCATCTGGACCAACAGTTTGTAAGATATTTGTAATGTTAGTTGGCCCGTTCAAAAAAATTTCTTTCAAAATTAAACTTTTTCAAAAAAATGGGGAAATAATCCACTAAATCATACATGCGCTCACTAATCTTCTGGGAAAAATTCGGCTCAATCGGAGCAAAGGATTGTGAAATTGACATATCTAGTTGGCTGCTGATGTGGCCGGTTTTTTATGCCACCGATGCACTTACATACTGGACCCACTTGTCATGAATCATGTCTAACACACCTAAATGATGATTTAGACGTATCTGCAACGAATTACCATAATATGTGGTGTTTCTTTTGTGCAACACTAATACCAATAGTAGATGGCTTGTGCAATTTCCTCAGATTTAAACGGTCAGCGCCAGGATCCATGATCTACGTGTGGCATCACCGACAATCCATCCGAGCAGGGACGCGTCGTGCTAGAACCTGACACACCGGAACAGAATCCGACGAAGCAACCTGGCAGGTTACTCTGTCCATCACAGGCATCGTTTAGTTACTCTACGCATTAATTGCCGAGACTAAACAAACTACCCGACGGCATGCGAAGCTGCTGCCAAAGAAAGGCGCAACCATCATCGCAGCAACTACGGTGAAGTCAAATGAAGTGGAAGCTCTGCGCTTAACCCAAGGAGCCGCGCGCATTCTCACGAACGGATCGATTTGTCTGCACCGAAAACCACATCTTGAAATTCATCATCATATCATCACACTTTCCAAACGATGAATCCCAAGAAAGAAAAAAGTTACCGTTGTAGTACAGACAAAATGACAGCAAGCAGATTGAACTTCCGAGACGCCCTCTGCATTAACTGTGAACGGTATCTGGTTTGGCCGCGCCGCGCTGCTTGTCAGGTCAACTGGCAACCGGGCAAACAGAGCCCACGCCCCCTTATAAATTAGCCCGTGGCGGGACACGTCTGATCACCCAGTCCATTCTGAATTTAGCTAGTATAGTGCTTGTGCTTATACTACCAGGGATCGATACACCTTGGTTGACAGGAAAATTATTAGTCAGAGATGAGGAGCTCCGCGGCTGTAGTCCGGGCGGCACTGCTCGTCCTTGGCGCGCTGCTACTCCCTGCCCACCATGTGATGGCCGACTACTCGGCCGTGGCACCGACGCCGCCGCCGCCTAAGCCGGCCAGTGCCATTTCCAAGCCCCCGTTGCCAGCCAATGACACCAACATGTCGCCGTCCCCGTCGCCGCCTGTCCAGCCGGTGCCACCTTTCGTGGTCGTGCAGGGCGTGATCTACTGCAAGTCATGCAAATCCAGGGGCTACAACCGCGGCATGGACGCCTCACCGATCCAAGGTTCGCACTGCCCGTAGATCTCTCTCGCCTACTCCGTCGCCTCGGCATGGAGTACCTAATTAACCTGCTCAGTCTTAAACTCATGCGTGCATGCATCCATTCGATCCATAAACGCGGGCTGACACTATCTCTGCTGCCCGTTTTGATTACGTCTTTGCAGGTGCAACGGTGAATCTGGTGTGCTACGGGAAGAAGGTGGTGAACGTGACGGCGACGGTGTCGGACGAGCACGGCTACTTCCTGGTGATGTTCTACGACCTGGCCAACTTCAACGCGCGCAACTGCAAGCTGTACCTGGGCACGTCGCCGACGCCGCTCTGCGACAAGCCCGTCTACCCGCCGAACAAGTGGATCGGGCTCTCGCTCGTCAAAGAGACCGTCACCTCGCCGCCGGCGGGGCTGCAGGGCGTCTACTGCCCCACCAGCGTCCTCTTCTACGGCCCCTCCGCCGGACAGCATTGCCCATTTTATTGACCGCGCCGCCTCGATCCGGCTGGTACTGAGTAATAATCAACTAGTCATATGCAGTTGATGGATGATTCATGATTGACAGTGTTGTGCTTGCAGTGGTGCATAGATTTGTGCATTTCTGTGTTCGTTGTTCCTAGCAGCTAGCCAATTTACGTTAAGTTCTTCTAGTTCGTGGGGTTGGTGCAGTTCCAGTGTAGTGCTAGTATCTTGAGCTTTCAGTGGCCTCTGTTCCCCTCCCATAACTATGATTCTTCTGCCAACGTGCATTATTTTAAGCTGTTTGACATCTACGGCTGTCGGTTACCACTACACCGTAGATCCATGAGCTTAGATCGAGCTCCAAATCACACTAGAGGTGGGAACCTTGGAAGTCAAAGGTAATAGCCACCCTGCGAAGTGGAATATTATACTGCGAAATGGAGTACTATGATTCTTCTATAACGTGCCTGTATACTCAGATCTTCTATAACGTGCCTGCATCTCGGAAGCGGTACCACGGAAATCCCTATATGACGCTCGTTCCGCCAGTTTGTCTACCAAACGCACAAGCCAGCAAACCTAATGATACGATTTCGGCCAGACCATTTAGCTCGGATTCTGGTTTTTACCGATTTTATGAGCCTTCTAGAAGGTTCCTTTTTGTTTTAGTTTACTTTCAAAACAATATTCGCAGTTTCCAAATTTTAAAAGATGTTCACAATTTTAAAAAAATGTTACAAACTCTTAAAATATTCATCATTTAAACAATGTTTACAAAATGCAGAGAAATGTTTATTTTTTCATAAATGTTCACAAAAAAATTCAAAAAAGTTCACTTTGAAAAATAATATAAACTAAGAAAAAACAGAGAGAACCGCACGCACAAAAGCTGATTGCTAAAGTGGATCGGTTCTGCAGTTACTCATGTGCGGTTGCTAGACAATTTGCCGCATCAAGCGTGACATAGGAGCTCCCCGCCCACCCACGGTCAAGACTGGCTGGAGAAAGAATATTCTTCAATTTCCCTCCAAACTCAGAATAAAATGTGTCGGATCATGAAACTCGGCCCATAGGCTAAGCCGATGTCTTTCTTATATTTTATGCACGGCCACTTCTCCCAAATCACTAATTAAGGGTTACTCTTTGCAAATATCACTTCACTTTTCTTTAGTGTTGACAAATGGCACACTGCATGTGCGTTACTGGTCACATTCAGAGAGTTTTTTCTTTTTTCAGACATTATTTTTTTTCAAAAAGTTTTTATCTCTTAAAATGTGTGTCCAAATCACAAACCGGTTTCACCGTTGGATTTCTTGCTTCAAGATCTTTAAAATTCAAATTAATATATTTGATGAACCTTTTTCACGAAAGAGAAGAAAAATTAGGAATTGAAGAAAACCCAAAACTGGAAACAAGTGAAGATCGAAAAAATGAAATCCCCAAAAAAGAAACTGGATTATTGAAAAAACGCAACCAGGAAATATTGGAACTCGAAGGCACAAACTGTGTTTTACCAAAAAAAAAATAAACACAGTTGTGTTTTTCCATTTTCGGGAGGCACAGTGTAACGCCCCAAGACCGGAGCTTCAGATGCCTTCCATGTCTTCGAGTGTTGTCGGGTGTTTCGTTTTGGTTCATTGTATCATGTGCTTTGCATCATGTCATCATGTCATAAGTCTTTTGCAACTCAACTAAATAAATGGCATGGATCTTTGATCCATTTAAACCGAGGGAATTCACCTGGTGACTTCTCTTTATAACATAACCTCCCAATAGTAGGAAGCTATATTAAATATTCCATTTGTTGGAATTCACCGAAACACACTTGCAAAATAAATCGCAATGCCTTTGTTATCAAAACTCTTGGCCTCTAACTTTGCTATTTATTTTTTCATCATATTCCGAGGTTCCTCCAAAAATCCAAACATTTTTGGATACTCCTAAAACCTCGTCCTAGTTCAAATCTTTTGAATTAAATTTAAATGAGTTTGTTTTAAACTCTTCTATTTCGCGTGAAACTTCTTTTCTTGGACTAAGTATAATTCTTAGACTCAGTAGGAGAAGTTTCAGCATTTTCTAAAACCCCTAGCTTTTTCTTCCCTTCCTTTTTCCTCATGTCTACTTCTCTGTAAATGGGAAATAGCAAAAGGTTGGCCTTTTGATCCGAAGCAGCAACTGGCCGGCCCATCTGCAGGTCCAGCCGAACCCCCCTCCTAATCCCTCTCTAAGGCCCATCTCCCGCAGCCCACTGCTCTAGCCCTAGCTGACCGCTACCTCTCTCTCCCGTTTCCCCTCGCTGCGCCGCCAGGAGAGCCGCGGCTCGATCCAATCTCTCCCTCTCGTTCCCTCCTGCAGCGCCGCCAAGTGCCTTTGGCCTCTCGTTCTCTCCCTCTCGATCCTCATCTCCTTTCCCTCACGCCGCCGCTCACTCCTCACGCCATGAGAGCCCCGTGCCCGATCCGTTTCCTCCTCCCGTCGACCCTCTCCCTCTCGTCTCCTAGCGCGCACCATGCACCTCCTCCATGGCCTTCCTCCACCACCCTGGCCTGCTACCCCCCTCCTCGACCTGCCACCAGGGAGGAGTCCCGCTCGGTCCCCATCGTCCTCCTCCTCTACGCCAACCCACCTCCC
>NW_024115373.1:0-16632 GCF_003073215.2 Triticum urartu
AAATTCACATAACTACTAATAGCAAGACTTCTCCCATGTCCTCAGAAACAAACATAACTACTCACAAAACATATTCATGTTCATAATCAGAGGGGTATTAATATGCATATAGGATCTGAACATATGATCTTCCACCAATTGAACCAACTAGCATCAACTACAAGGAGTAATTAACACTCCTAGCAACCTACTAGCACCAATCCCGGACTTGGAGACAAGAATTGGATACAAGAGATGAACTAGGGTTTTGAGAGGAGATGGTGCTGATGAAGATGTTGATGGAGATTGCCCTCTCCCGATGAGAGGAGCGTTGATGATGACGATGGTGATGATTTCCCCCTCGCGGAGGGAAGTTTCCCCGGCAGAACAGCTCCGCCAGAGCCCTAGATTGGTTCCGCCAAGGTTCTGCCTCGTGGCGGCGGAGTCTTGTCCGGCAAGATGGCTTCTGATTTTTTCCTCGTCGAAAGACTCCATATAGCAGAAGATGGCCATCGGAGGGCCACCAGGGGGCCCACGAGTTAGGGGGCGCGCCCCCCACCCTTGTGGGAAGGGTGTGGCCCCCTGGTGAACTTCTTGCGCTCGGTATTTTTTATATATTCTGAATATGTCTCTAATATTTGCTCCTTTTCCAGCCCAGAATCCCAGCTGCCGACATTCTCCCTCTTTATGTAAACCTTGTAAAATAAGAGAGAATAGGCATAAGTATTGTGACATAATGTGTAATAACAGTCCATAGTGCAATAAATATCGATATAAAAGCATGATGCAAAATGGACGTATCAAGGTAGCGTTGCCATTAAGGTCAATGATGACGTTGGGCACTATTTCCAAATGAAGAAGGGATTGAGACAAGGTGACTCATTATCGCCCATGCTATTTAATAATTAATATAGTGGCAGATATGCTAGCATTCATGATTGAGCGTGCCAATGTTGATGGCCAAATTGCTAGGATAGTAAATCACCTAGTTGATGGTGGTCTCTCTATACTTCAATATGCCAACGATACGATTCTCTTCATGGATCATGACCTCAAGAAAGCGAGAAATATGAAACTGATTTTATCAGCATTCGGGCAACTCTCGGGTCTCAAGATCAATTTTCATAAAAGTGAATTGTTTTGCTTTGGCGACGCTCAAAACGAGGCCCACCTTTACGCTGAACTATTCGGATGTAGGTTGGGCGAATTTCCGATCACATATTTGGGGATACCGATACATTATCGGAGACTCACAAATGCTGAATGGAAACACGTTGAGGAGAGACTGCAAAAAAGACTTAGCAGTTGGAAAGGTAAACTGTTGTCTCTGGGTGGAAGATTGGTCCTCATAAATTCAGTACTAAGTAATATGGTACTATATATGATTTCCTTCTTCCAGTTGCCGAAAGGAGTCTTACATAGATTGGATTATTTTTGATCAAGATTCTTTTGGCAAGGAGATAGCGAGAGAAGGAAATATCGACTGGCAAAATGGAGTGTGGTTTGCTGTCCCAAAGACCAAGGCGGGTTGGGCATTCATGACCTTGAGGTTAAGAATAGGGCCCTCCTCTGTAAATGGTTGTTTAAATTACTGACGGAAGATGGTGTATGGCAAACCCTCCTAAGGAGGAAATATGTGGGTTCCAAGGCGGTATCCCAGGTATACTGGAAGCCTGGGGATTCGATTTTTGGGCGGGTCTAATGGCTATGAAGAAATATTTCTTTGGCTATGGATCCTTCTCGATTAAGGACGGCTCGGAAATTAGATTCTGGGAGGACAAGTGGCTAGGAGATACCACACTCCGGGAACAATATCCAGCTCTATACAACATTGTGCGCCACAAGGGTGATACTATTGCCATGGTAATGGAATCATTTCCGCCAAATGTGACATTCAAAAGAGATTTAATTAGACCCAGACTACAATCGTGGAACGTCCTGCTCCAGCGGTTGTCCACGGTGCAATTGTCACATGGGTCTGATGTTTTCCGATGGAACCTCCATAGGAATGGCCAATTCTCTATGGAGTCAATGTATAGAGCGTTAATCCAGTCTGATGTGCCAGTTGATAATAACAAGAAGATCTGGAGGATGAAGATACCTCTTAAGAATAAAATCTTTACATGGTATCTTCGTCGCGGAGTCATTCTTACTAAAGACAACCTTATTAAGAGAAATTGGCATGGTAGTCCACAATGTATCTTTTGTCACCATGATGAGACAATAAAACATTTGTTCTTCCAATGCAAATTGGCTCGTTCTATATGGTCAGTCATCCAGATAGCTTCTGGCTTGTATCCTCCTTGTAGTGTTGCTAATGTATTTGGCAACTGGTTACATGGGATTGATCACAGGTTTAGAACTCTTCTTAGGGTGGGAGCGCTTGCCGTTATTTGGTCACTTTGGCTATGTAGGAATGATTGGGTTTTTAATGATAAAAGTACTTCTCTGATGCAGGTTATCTACAGATGTACCGGGACTCTTCGTTTATGGTCCTCTCTATAACGTGTGGAGAATCGAGACCTGTTTACGGAGGTGTGTACACGATTGGAGGATACGGCGAGGGTTACTTTACCCAACATGGGTGGCAGCATAATCTTAGGATTGGCCCACCTCCGTTTTAGGCGTCATACATACTCTACATGTTTCTTTGTATTTTGCCTTTTTATTTTTCGTTTGTGCGAGAAGACTTTATTTGGCTGTGTGCATAGTAGTATGCAAAGGCCGGGTGTAATGCTTAAACCTTTTAAGTAATAAAGCGCCCCTTTTCGAAAAAAGCAGTAGACGAAAACATCCCCGCAAAAAAAAATCAGTAGACGAAAACAGATGAATCTTCTGCCGCCTGAGAGGGCTACTTCAGTAAACTGACATGTCATATTTTGGACTCCTATTGTTCATTTCCTACTCCAATTATGCTTCCCTGTATACTAGTACCCTCATTTCCTATTCCAGAACCGTCAATTGGCCAATAGTTTGGTTGAAATTTGTTACTGGTTCATTTTGTATTGAAAAATAACATTAGACAAATCAGGGAGGAGCCTTCGCAGCTCCATTTTGTATTGAAGCGAAACCACATAGTCCCTGGTGGCATTTGACCGTTTTGCTTTGCCCACAGCCACAATGTTGTCGACAAAAGCTGTGTGTAGGTTGTGCAGCTTGGAGGGCTTGTTTCTCTTCAGTTTGAAGCTACATCTAGACTGTACTTTGGGTGCAATTTGTTACTAGTTAGTCTAGTCCCCAAGGATCCTCCGGGCTATCTTCCGCAGCGTTCAACCCCACGATAAATGTAGAGGTGTTCTCAGATTTTTGAGAACCATAGCCCCAAAGCGATCCGATTTTCCTCCACCTCGGCCTCTTTGAAGGGAACCTTCCACTGCTGGATGGATGTGACAATAAATTTCCACAACTGCTTCTTATCGGATAAGAGACACACCTCCTTGGCGCAACAAGTGGAAACTATGGAAACTTTCCAAGTGTGCCTATCGGACGAGAGTTGCACCCATGCAACATGCATGGTACGTAGCATGGAACAGGGGTGTGTGCCAGTGCATGCGCCAACTACTACAGATGAACCTGAAGATGGGCAGTTCCAGGACACGCCAGACCATGTAACAGTAGCTACTGCTCATGATGGGCTGGTCCAGGCCACGCCGCGGTCTGGTGGTGGCGTGCTGTTGCAAGGTGATTTTGAGAGCATGTGTGATGAGATGTGCAGAACTCTCTCCCCTATCTTGCTGCTCCCAATCACCCGCGCATCTGCGGTGCAAATGCGCAACCCGAGGAAGAAAAGAAGATTGGATGTCATGCCAAGGAGGAGTGCGAGGCTGGCGAAGCAAGGGGCATCCAAGCAACAGCAGGTGCTCATTAGGAAGCTCTGTTTGGCGCATGAAGGGGAGGTCATCTCGGAAGAAGCTCTTAGGATGTACATGGACCTGTTTTCCCGCCCGCTTTCGGACATGCACATAGCCGTTGTGCTCGCCTTATTCAGGTGGGAATCGCCGGCTATGCCCCTGGAGGGGGTGGAGGTGTGCTAGTGCACACGCTGGTGGCTCGGTTGGTGCTTGCGATGAACGTGCAACCTTTGAGGATGGTGGTGTGGAATGTCCGAGGGCTAAATGCGCCTGCCCGTCGGAACGCGGTTTTCCAGGTGGTGAATCAGGCTTATCCTGCCATTGTGTGTCTCCAAGAAACTAAATTGCATGATGTATCGCTAATCGTTGTACGGCAATGCCTCGGTGCTAAATTTGAGAAGTTTTTCTATTTGCATGCGTCCGGAACGCATGGTGGGATCTTGGTGGCCTGGATGCCACGATGACTCAACTCTCTAACCCGCACTATACCAACCATACCTTAATTGTGCTTGTCAAATGCCCTAAGGATGACCAGCCCTGGTGGCTCACATGTGTATATGGGCCACAAGAGGAGGAAGAGAAGGTAGAGTTCATGCAAGATTTAGTGGGTATTCGAGACCTGCATGCGGGGCCTTGGCTCGTGGCCGGAGACTTTAATCTCATCACTTGCGAGGATGATAAGAATAATGCCTTGATCAACCAAAGGATGATGGGGAGGTTTCGGGCTAAGCTTAATGCCTTGGAACTAAAAGAGATTTATTTGAACGGCAGAAGATACACCTGGTCAAATGAACGAAGAGTGGCCACCTTGGAGAAGATTGATCATGTGTTTGCCTCAAACGACTGGGACGAGGCCTATCCAGCAAGTTTCCTTTTGGCGCTGGGCACGGCTGTGTCTGACCATTGCCCCTTGGTGCTAGATATGAATGTGAGTATCAATATGAAGAGTCGTTTCAAGTTTGAGTCATTATGGATTCGAGCCGAGGGTTTCATGGATGTAGTCAAGCTGGCTTGGTCCACCACACCTGTGGCCACCAATGACTATCTCACGCTGCATAACAAGTTGAGGACAACTGCTGTGAGCCTCCAAAGGTGGAGTGACCGTTTGATCGGAAATGTGAAACTGCAAATAGCGATTGCGCTTGAAGTTATCAAACAGCTCGACATTGCCATGGAGACAAGAGCGCTATCTGACGCCGAGAGGGCGCTGAGGAAATGCCTAAAGAAAAAGCTGCTGGGTTTGAGCTCTCTGGAGAGGACGATAGCGAGGCAACGATCAAGGCTGTTGCAACTACGTGAGGGTGACGGAAACACTCGGCTCTTCCACCAACAAGCTAGTCATAGACAGATAAAGAATATCATAAGAGTAGTGGAGCACAACGGCAACTTATACTCTAGGCAGGATGAGGTGGCATCGGCGGTGGACACATACTTTGGTGCGGCTTTTGGTACTGCGGAGGCGAGGTCACATGCTCTCAATCTCGATATGTTGGGCTTGCCGCACCTGGACTTAGAGCACTTGGAGAGCCCTTTCACGGATGAGGAAGTGGAGAAAGTAATCAAGAGCATGCCCATGGACAAAGCTCCGAGACCGGATGGGTTCACCGGTCGATTTTATGCAACTTGCTGGGACATAATTAAGGTGGACTTCATGAGAGCGATGAACACCTTTTACAAGGGGTACATGAGAGGTTTGGCTGCAATCAACAAGTCCCTCGTCTCACTTTTGCCCAAGAAGGCTGGGGCTTTGGAGGTGAGTGATTTCCGGCCTATAAACCTTGTCCACGGGGCCATTAAGATCTTTGAAAAAGTTTTGGCTTGTCGGTTGGTGGAGGATCTTCCCAAGCTGGTTGGGAACCACCGGAGCGCGTTTGTTAAGGGCAGATCACTGCATGATAACTTCATGCTTGTGCAGAGCATGGCACGCCGATTGCATGCTTTGAGGAGTTCAACTATGCTGCTAAAACTTGATATATCCAAAGCATTTGACTCTGTCCAGTGGCCTTTCCTTATTGAGGTCTTGAATCAAATGGGCTTCGGGCCGAGGTGGAGGTCTTGGATATGTGGGATACTTGCAACATCGACCACCAAGATCATGGTGAATGGTGACCCGGGAGACATGATCTACAATTGTAAAGGGCTGAGGCAGGGTGACTCGATCTCCCCAATGCTCTTCATTCTAACAATGGAGCCCCTTCAAAGGTTGTTCGAGGTGGCTATGGCTAGAGGTGTGTTGTCACCCCTGGCGCGTGTTGGCATGAAGAAACGCCTATCTATCTTTGCTGACGACGTGGTGCTATTTGTCAAGACAAATCCAATGGACCTTGAGGTGTGCAAGTCTCTGTTTGAGATCTTTGGGGAGGCAGCAGGGCTGAAAATCAACATGAGCAAATTCGTGGCCCTACCTATCAGGTGCTCCGAGGAGGAGATTGCAATGGCATGCAATGAGTTGCAATGCCCCTTGGGATCGTTTCCGATCAAGTATCTTGGGCTACCACTATCGCTAAGAAAGCAATCCACAACGCAGCTGCAATTTTTGGTGGATCACATGGCAAATCAGCTACCGAAATGGAAGGCAGCTATGATGCCCAAGAGTGGACGAATAACTCTTGTGTAGTCTGTCCTATGTGCGATGCCGATCCATGCTATGATGGCTTTGGACCTACCTGCGAAAACTATCGCGGCAATGAACAAGATTTGTCGTGGCTTCTTATGGTGCCGAAGAGCTAAGGCAAACGGTGGCAATTGTGCTGTTGCATGGGACATGGTTTGTACGCCGAAGTGGGCAGGTGGATTGGGGCTACCAAATCTAAGATGGATGAATATCGCCATGCAAGCTCGCTGGTCATGGCTCACGAGGACTGATGGCTCAAGACCCTGGAAGGAATTCAAAATCAAAGTTGCGGAAGAAGCACACATGCTATGCAAGGCAGCCATGAGGAGCAATGTGTGGTCGGGACGAACAACACTCTTCTGGGAGGACCGATGGCTACATGGGCAAAGAATACAGGAGTTAGCACCGCGAGTCTATGATTTGGTGCCACCCCGCACTCGCAAGTTGAGGATGGTCAGTACAACCATGGAAGACGGCTCTTGGGCGATGGACATCAGCCCCAACTTTGGACCTGAGACCTTGCATGAGTTTCTAGCACTATGGCAGGTGGTCAATGGTTGGGAACTTTTTGATAAGGAGTCGGATGAGATAGCATGGTCGTGGGAGACAAATGGGCAGTTCTCCGTGAAATCGGCTTATGCGGCTGCTTTTTGGGGCCAGGAGGTGATCCCAATGGCGGACCTAACATGGAAATCACGTGCTCCTATGCAATGCAGGTTTTTCACATGGCTGGCCATGAAGGACAGATGCTGGACCTCGGATCGCCTTGCACACAGAGGCCTACCTCACCAGGCCGCATGTCCTTTTTGTGATCAAGAGGAGGAAACGATCAATCATGTTCTAATCACGTGTGTTTTTGCTCGGACAGTTTGGGCAGCGATCTTCGTTGCGTTGGGGACACAGAGTTGGATTCCTACTGCCCAAGACTCGCCGGTGGAGGGGGCCGTCGACAAGCATGGATCGAACAACATTAGTACGGAGGATCTTCACACCATCTTCATGCTTACTTGGTGGGAGTTGTGGAAGCATAGGAATGCCATTGTCTTTGAGGGCGCGCAGCCTTCGGTTGAGCAGTTACTGGGAAAGGTGTGTTCTGAGGGTTCCATTTGGTCCTTCGCTGGGTTATTTCGAGGGAATGTGATGCCCTTCTTCGCTAGGGTAGAGAAGTGGGTGAGTGATGAGGATTAGCATGTAACAGCAACCCTGTAAATTATGGTGGAGGCACTCTTCGCCTTTCTTCTTTAATATATGATATGCACACTCGTGCATATTCGAGAAAATAATTTATCACATTCATACTAAACTCTATCAAATTAAATGCCAACACTGCCCGAGTTTATCCATATTTCCTGGTATCGCCATCGGTGACTTTTGAGCGTGCAATTCCTAACTGCGGTGTCTCATTGTTACCTGATGTCTACAGTAGAATTGCTTCTTGAGCAACTGGTGTTCAATGGAATTTGCCTCAACAGAGAACAAAAAATAATTTTTGTTAAATCTTCACGGCAAGAGAAATAGGGTTATTTTGTCATGTTCAACATTGCCTCTTGCTATAATGAAAAATAAAAGGCATTTACAACGTCACTAGAGAAATTAGCTCATTTCCGATGGCAAATCTGTAAAATCCAAAAATGCTAGTGGCAAGCATGAAATGCAGATTTCACCAAGTTGCTACAATTTTATGTAGGTGTAGCTCCAAGAACAGGTATCTTGTGTGTGATGGCCAATAGTGAGTGCAAGTATGTGAAAAGGGAGTTCGAGTTCGACCGCCACCTCTCGGCCTCCAATAGTCCAACTGGATCATCGTCCGCATTGATGGCTGCCATTTTCACCAGTACAGTTCATTTCTTCCTTCAAAAAGGAAAAAAAGGAGAGAAGTGGTTAAGCAACTTCATCAATCATTTGGCCATGTCAAAGTTCTTAATATCTTATTCTAGTTCATGTACCAATGTATTTTCTCTTGGGAATTAATGTTTCTTCAGACTATAAATAGTTCGTCTTAGTTGTTTTGTCCAGTGTCCACTAATTTCAGTTCTCTTTTTGTTAGATTCTCGAAGATACACCTCTTCAAGAAAGCAAAGGATAAGAGTGCTTTAAGATTGATGAACGCTTGTGCCAGCTCTATGCTTGAGAAATTTCCTGACATAGTCTTTGCTTATGGTGTTTAGTGATGAGTACAGGTATAACCCATATAACATCTTCTCATGAAAGTTAAATTATAAAAATGCACACAGATTTTACATCAAAATAATTGTATGCAAATACCATTGTGAATGGAGTAGATAACAATCTAAGTTTCTTACATTTCTATTTGCTCTGCACTTTTGTTTTCAGAGAGGAAACAGAATTCTATCAAAGATGAGAAAGGTACCTTACTTGATTTGTTCACTTCTTCACTGATTATTTATCATATAATTGTCATAGTCAAAACTATTTGAACCATTCAATTATAAGATCTCATGATATTGACTTCTCTACCAATAGTTGCAGCAAAATTCTTAATTCTAGAAAAACTGAAAAAGAGGCACACCAAGCAATCAATATATGGTTTCTAGAATTTGAGTTGTCTTTTGTAGCATTTGTATGATTGTTTTATCGTGAACCATCTATAATGATTCAACTAACCTTCTCGAAGAATTAGGCTTTTTCTTTCTTTCTTTGCGAACAGTGCCCCCACCAGGCATATTGGTATTTTATGTGTAGTTCCATGCAATTGATTTGAACTTTTGCTTGTTTAATTTTTTTACTAGATCGTTCCCATTTTGAAAGTACATGTGCAGATTAGTCATATTATTATTTGGATGGCGTTAATGGGCACACTGGATGTGTTTTGTGTTTGCTGACTCTTATTAAGATAATTAACCATGGACATCTCAAGTAATGGTATCACATGGAACAAGAAAAGTAAAACCACCATACTTCAACATAGGAGATCAGGCAAAATAATGGCGTTGGCGCACAAAAGCGTAAAGAAGAAGTGATATAACATGAAAGAGGAGGAGACCCACGACTATTTCCTACTCTCATCAATAGACAGACGAGCAAAATTTACAACAACATGGGCTTATCTGATGGCTCAAACAATCCAGCACAAGTATATTCCCCCACATTGATATATTTTATCAAATGATAGGTTGCGCCGGCAAGTCCCATAACCCAAAGGCAACATATACTGCAGCCAAGTCATAAAGTTTGTAGGTAAATTTCAGGAAGAAGGAATTACTGAAAGACAATAGAGGACAAATATTACATAGCCTCCATATCTGGTAAGTAGTACATGGTGGGGTTGAAAGCAGACAATATCCATAGCATCAAGATTCAGCAACAGCACTACCTTCAAAGGATCTGTACAAAAACATAATAAAAAGTGCAACCAAGTGGAATTGCATGTAATCAGAAACAGTAGCACCCATCGAATATCTAACATGCATGCAATTTAATGTATTAGTAAACTTCATACAAAATAAAGGCAAGGTCTTAGAGCTAAATAGAATACCAATTCTGAAATTAGAATCTAGTAGGATGTAAACAAATAAAGTGATTGAATATCAAAAGCATGCATGGACCACAGATAATGAAAAATCAAAATCGGAGGACCAACATGTTCACAAGCTATGGAAAAATGTTCTTCACCAAAAATTTCCTGCATCTTGTTTCCTTTTGTGTTTCGTTCAGAAACCTGCACAATTGTGACAATTATGACATTTAGGAAAATGTTAAGAGAAATAAAAGGGCTGAAGAGACATGGAAGTGCGGCATGCATAATCAAAAGGGGGAGAATGAGAGGAAGGATGAGCTTCACCTGGTACACAAGGACTTCCCTCGCCCACACTACCCCGCTCTGCCAAAGCAGCTAAGAATAAAAATCATCAAAAAAAGGATATTGTTTCAACAATCACCCAGCTGCAATATGCAAATGGATGCTTTCATGGCCAATAGAGAGATTTCCCAAGTTAGCATCATGCAGCAACTTACAGAACACTGAATCAACTTGTCCATGTGTTATCTTGTTGTCTTTATGAACCTGTACTTAGAGAATTTAGGATCCCTTTTGAAAAATCTACAAGTTGGCTCATCTCACAACAACAATTGGTAACCTATATGACACCATACAATATGCTGCCATGAGTAGGGCAGATCTAAATACCCAGAATTGGGAAGGCCCCGTCCCCTCCATACCTTGGAGGGATTGATTGATTTTAGCAACCAAGACAAACTGGTGCTGCGCCTGGTGAGAATAAATGACCTAGCTGATCATACCTTGAAGTCAGGAAGGAGGAAGTGGAGACGGCGGCTCAGATCTACGGCTTGGCGTCACCAGAACCCACGACCAGACGCTACGCAGTCCCCTGCCGCACGGTCCCCAGAGCCCCCGCGGGCGCACACGACGCCGCGTTGGCTGCCGGAGCCCGGCCTTCCATACCGGCGGCGTCGCAGCACGGACGGGATGGCTGGCCTCGCGAAACGAAGAGATCTGACATCACCGCCGCTCAGGGGCGCGGGTCTGCGCCAAGGGTCGGGCCTCCTCATCGCCGTCATTCTCGAGCGGTCGTGGTGGGAGATTGAGGAGTGTTGAGACAAGGGGAGAAGGAATGGGAGGAGGCGGCGTGCACGAGTGGGAAAGGAAGAGAGGAGGAGACGTGTGTGCGAAGGCGAAAGAGACGACAGCGCCCAAAGGAGACAAAAAAACAATGCCAATACGCCACGCTGACATGGCTCAGCACGAGCCAGAGGTACTCCTACATCCCACCTACACGCACTCAACTCGGGTGTGCACGACGCCTCCAACGCCCCATGCATACAACCAACCGGTGCCTTCCAGCTGGCGACGCACTACACCAGGAACTGGTCCGATGAAGCCGATTGGCCAGGCGCATCTCTCTCTCCCGATTGGCTCTCATAACAGTTCGCCCGATGAAACAGTGCTTCCTGCCAATGTGGACGTTGCGAGGGTGCGTCCTTTACGCCACGGTTAATGGGTTTGATGCCAGCTTTGTGGAGAGCATGAACGCTGCCAGCATGGGGTGGTTGCCAGAGATCATACGGGCCAAGTCATCCTTTCTTCCTAGGATTTTATTGCCATGCACGTGTGTTGATGAAGCGGAGATTCGTGCGTGCCTTGTTGGGTTCTATGTTGGTATCAGTCTCAATAAACCCGTTATTGTAGAATTTGATATCTCTTTTGTGGTCTCCTTTCTTGCAGATGATTTTCTTGACAGGTCCCATTTTGTTGATATTAAGAGGGAAGCATGAAGCATTATGAAGCTTATGCATAATTTCAAGATCAATTGCCACGCTAACATGGCGGCTCATGAGATTGCCAAATTTAATTTTGACAATAGGTTGGGCGGTATTCTTAAAGATGGAATAAGGTTTTCCCTGCCAAGACCCCGTGTCGGCGGTGCTTTTTTGCATTGTTGGAGGACAGATGGAGGTTTGTCTCCGGCAAATCTCACGGAATTTGGTTGGCGTTTGTTTTTGTTCGTTCGTGTGTTTATAAGTTAAATCATTTCGATCTACGCTTCTCTTCATCAGTGACGGGTTGTTGTTCTGGTACGCTAATCCTGTAGGGCATTAACAAGGTTTGACCAACTCCGATATGGGAGAGCAATGACGGTGAGGCGTCTTCGACTCGTTTCAGTGTTTGTAGTCGTCGTTAGGTGGTCTCCGGACATGAATGCGATTTTTACTTTTGATGTGCTTTATACTTCCTTAATAGTTGATGAATAGATCTGAAGATTTTCTCAAAAAATTAAAAAAAAATTCTTAAGATGTTGCGCTGACCCATCTCAAAGGTGCTTATAGGATAAAAAATATATATTATCATACTACTCTCTCCGTTCCACAATGTAGTACGTCTACGCATCCTGAGATTTAAATTTAACCGTAAATTTAACCAACAAGTCCGATTGCGGCGGGAGCAAAAATTATACCACTGAATTCATATTTCAATATTAATTAAGTGGTATAATTTTTATTCCCGCCGCAGTTGGTCTCGTTTGCTAAATATACAGTCAAAGTTAGATCTCAAAACGAACGCACTACATTGTGGTTGTGGAATGTATAGCTGGCCAAATGTGCCGGGCCAAACAGGCCAGCCCGTGAGCACGCTGGCACGGCCCGTTTTATATATATATATATATTTCAGAATTTTTTTTATAAATGTATACGTAAAATATAGCCCAATAGGCCTAAAAACCAGCGCAATAGGGTGAAAATATGCAGCTCAGCGTGCTAAACGGGCCATCAGGCCGGCCCGTTTACTAACTAGGCCGTGCCTGGGCCAAGGAGCAGCGCCCGTGGGCCGGCACAGCACGGCCCGGCTATTAAACATGCCACGGCAGGCCGTGCCGGGCCAGGCACGATTAGCACAGGCTGGGCCGTGCCGGGACGGGCCGGCCCGTTTGGCCAGGTATGGTGGAATGGAGGGAGTATATTTGATCTCATGGGCATTTAGCTACGTAGAGTCGGTCTTCTTTTCATACGGAGCCCGACCCAAACGGATCCACCGACCGACCGAACCAGCTCCCTCAAAAAAAAAAAAAAAAACTCCCCCGTCTCGTCCTCTGTTCGTGAGTACCGATGTGCAGCCACTCCGGCGGGCGGCGGCGTTGCACGGCGACTCCAGCGGCTCCGGAGGCGCGGAGTCCCCAGCCACCAGGAAGCAACCGCAGGAGGCTCGGCTACTCCGGCACTACAGGCGCCGCTATTGCCCCAGCAGCACGGGCCCGGCGGCGAATCTGGCAAGCACGTGTGCCGCACCTCCGGCGACTAGGTAACCGATTCTACCCACCGATTGCATTTTTCCTTTCAATTTCGCTCCAGCCTTGGCTCGCTCCGCTAACCCTAGCTTTGCACTCGTATCTGTTCCAGTGTTCCTGTCCGACCAAACGGATGATGAGGCTCCCTCTGACTGGAAGTCCAGAATGTGGACGAGAAGAATTGAGCCTGAAGCAGTCGGCTCCAAAAGGACTCCCTCTGACTGGATGTCCAGAATGTGGAAGAGAATGGTGAAGCAGTCAGCGACATCTCTGAATCCGGGCAAATATTCAGTGGAATGCCCAAGGAATGGCAAGGATATGAAGGTGCTTCTCTGTTCTTTAATGTTCAGAGCCAAGTCGTATATCATATGACTGATGTCTGGTTTAAGCAACTTACTGACTTCGGTATGTTTGGACAGGTGAAAGACTGGCGTTTCTTCATGTGGCTGGACAAGTACTTGGACATGGTCGAGGAAATTTGGATGATAAATGTGCTCATCATGGGCAATGCATCTGCTCGCTGCGTGTCACGAGAAATTCAGTGACGTATTGATGCTACGAGGGCTGAAAATGATGCTACAAGAGCCTAAATTGATGCTACAAGAGCTCAAATTGATGCTATTAGGGTTGAGACTGCAGCACTGGATCGACGCATCGAGAAGTTGGCCGCCCAAAATGCAAAGCTTCAGGTTTTAGTGTACTTTCTTTTCGTCATTCTTCTTCTAGTGTTGCTAGTGAAGCTAGTGAAGTAGAATGTCTGTGCAATTGATCGTGGTCGCCATCCTGTATGAGACTGTGCTCGTTCTGTCGAATGGGACGAACATGTCAGGCTGGTTGGTTCTGTTGAGATATATAGAGTTTGGAGAGATTGCAAGTTTACCAAGGGGCAAGACCTTCATTTCACGTGGCATTACTAGGCTCAGAATTTTGAAATTATTCAAGTAATTAGACATGGAAAATGACCAAGAAGGCAAAGAAAACTAGGGCATATGATCTATGGAGAACTAAAATAGGGCATATAATCCCCTGCCAAAATAAAATAAAATAAGGGCATATGATCAAATCTCCCAGAAAGCTTCCACACCATTATCCCAGATGGCTTTGGGAAAAGATAAATTCAGTGGCAAAATAATTAAGCAACAAATTGACTGATTCCATACTCTCAACAATAACAAAAAATGAGCAAATTGGTACTTCGGCATGTATTAACAAGCTAGTTGTCAAATTGAAATGTCGCTTCATTTATCAACAAAATATGTTATTACAAGGCCCTTCTAAGTTCAAACATACAGATGTGGTCCGTGAGGACCCCTAGTTTCCTATTTATTGAAATGCATGCTCCAATGGCATTTAGATAGCTGTATTGTCTTGCTGTTCAAGTTTTCTTTTTCTTCCAGATTCTAGCGGATCCCATTAATTTGACAAGCCGAATAACGAGAGTGCTCTAAAATTGATAAATGCTTCTGCTTCTCTGATGATGGAGCGATTCCCTGATATCACCTTTGGCTATGGTTTTAGCAACTAGTACAGGTAGGATATACCCCGTCAGAATCACTGTTTTTGCAAGGAGAAATCTATGAAAAAGACATGTGTTTCCACATGGCACAAATTTCCCTCTTCTCATCAGCAGAAGTGATTTGATTGAATTTATTGGAATGATAAGATATCTTGTTAAAACCACAATAAGTTAACCATTCAATGAAGCTGTAAATGTGAACCTGGGACACTTAATTTAAGCAGGTGTTTTTATGTTTGTTGGATGGCAAACCTGTGCGTTTGTTGCAAATGATTGTATTTATTTTTTGTTATTGTTGCAGCTTTGTGTTCCAGGAGACCACTGAATTGTACTTATATAGTTTTATGAATTTCTGCAGTTCGTGTGGTCAAGCCTTTGATAAGATACGCGGCTTCTTATGCAGATTAAACCTGTCTTCATGTTCATGTTTCCTTCAACCGGCTGCTACCACTACATCTCCTGTGTTGGATGTCACGTGGAGTTGTTTTGAAGAAAACTGGACTAAAAGCCAGTTCAACTGGGTTAGGGATGGGGGTGATTTTGGGTTTAGCGAGTTTGAGGTTGTGACAACTCAAGTATAGGGGGACAATGCGGACTTCTCTCTTCCAACAAGAATGAGAAGAAGATGGTTTCTCTGCTAATGGCCTAGAGTGCACTGCTGTTGGGCCAGAACCGGAAATGATATGTTTTGAAACGACACGAGAGAACGGATAATGCGAGGTCGGGCCTAGTTTAGCTCTCCCGTACGTTTTTTTTTTGAGCAAAAAGCTCTCCCGTACGTACGTAAAACGAGGGCCTTTTTATTTCACGCGCGCCTCGAGTTGGGCCTCGCACGCATGCCGGCCCATGCGGGCGAGCGCATCGTGGTTCCCAGTTTCGATTTGTCCCACATCGCCCGTCGTCGGACGGCGCCTCCAGTTTTTATAGTGCGTTGGCTATCACGGTGTCACCTCCACGGGGACAACAGACTGAGAAAAAAAAAGACCTTAGTGCCCAAAAAAGAGAGAAAAAGAGGCCTTTAGAGACCAAGGACAAAGAAGGAAAGAGGCCTTAGTTAGTGCCCAAGGAAAAAAAGAAAAGAAAAGAGGCATTAGTGCCCAATAAAAAGAAAAGGAGGCCAGAGCCGAAAAATCCCCAAGGCCCATGGAAGGTTGTGCTAGACATTAGCACATGGCTTTTTTGTAGTTTTTGAACCCTGCGTCCATGTTTTTTTAAAATATTTCAACTCTTACTTGCCTTTCCCCCCTGAATATATAATATAGTTCTTCCGTTCCTAAATGTAAGTCTTTTTTCTCCAACTGGCGGCATCAACCTCTAAAGCCAGATCGAGGAGGATTTTGCTGCATGGCACTTGCATAATCATGGAATTTTCTCCGTGGAAAACATGTATTGTTTGGCTCTGGAACAACATATGCACACTCTTATGTGTATTTTTTTGGGACCCTTATATATAATGTAGTAATTACTGTTCATAAACTATTTTTATAGTATTTCCGCGCAATTTTCTTTCAATTGACGACATCAACCTCTAAGAGCATCTATAATAGATGATTTAGATGCAAAAATAGCTAACTTTTGCATCTTCGAGGGTCCAAAGCCCCTCTCCAATAGATGATGTAGATGAAAAATAAAATTACATCTCCGCGTCTCGGAGATGTAAATGTAAAACACAACACTTCAAGAATCTCCACCTCTAGGAGATGTAAAAATGGAGGGTGAGCGCCAACCGCCCAACTACCTTCATATCCTTTCCGCCCGACAGCCTGCCGCCTGCTCCGCCGTTGGCCGATTTGCCCAAAATTGATGCCGCCGCTGCCCGCCCCGCCATGATTGCGTGCCTCGCTAGAGTAGCGACGGCTGTCCCCCGTATCCGCTGATTCGATTTCGGCCGGCGCCTCCCACCCCAACTTC
>NW_024115374.1:0-19264 GCF_003073215.2 Triticum urartu
GAACTCTTCCCCGACATTCTGCTGGATCGGAGTCCGGGGATCGTCATCGAGCTGAACGTGTGCTAGAACTCGGAGGTGCCATAGTTTCGGTGCTTGATCGGTCGGGCCGTGAAGACGTACGACTACATCAACCGCGTTGTGCTAACGCTTCCGCTTCCGGTCTACGAGGGTACGTAGACAACACTCTCCCCTCTCGTTGCTATGCATCACCATGATCTTGCGTGTGCGTAGGAAAATTTTGAAATTACTACGTTCCCCAACAATTTCCTGGAAGGTGGGCAAGTTTATATTACAAGCCACTATGCACGATGTGGAGAAAGATGTTATCTGTGGAAAGTGGGCAAGTTTATATTACAAGCCACTATGCACGATGTGGAGAAAGATGTTATCTGGGCACTTGTGGTAGTTTAGGGAGCGGCCCAGGAGGAACTTAAGGAGGATTTCCTTGTTGAAATGGCCTCCTTCTGTTCTCACATTGATATTCCATATATAATAGGTGGTGATTTCAATATCTTGAGAGGGGGAGATGACAAGAACAAGAACATGAGACATAGTGCTTATGTTGACAAGTTCAATTCTGTGATCAATGCGTTTAGCCTTAGAGAAATTCACTTGTCTGGGGGCAAAATACACCTGGTCAAATCACCAGTCTCATCCTACTCTTGAGAAGTTAGACAGGGTTCTTATGAGCTATTCTTGGGAAGATTTATTTCCCTTGGTTTCAGTTCGGAAACTGGTTAGAGACATGTATGCCACAATCCCCTCCTTCTCTCCCTAGAAACGGGTAGACCAAACCCCCCTAAGAAGAAAGAATTTCGCTTTGAACTTAGCTAGATGAGCAATGAGTTGTTTTTGCCTAAGGCTAGAGAAGTCTGGGAACAGCCTGTTAACTCGAATGACCCCATAGACATCCTTAATATCAAGCTGAAAAGATTCAAGAGATATTTTAAAGGATGGGGTCCCATGTCTTTGGTCACGAGAGGAAAAGGAAGAAAGAGATTCGTATAGAGCTTGAGGAGATCGAAAAGTTAGAGGAAGAAGGTGTTATTGATGTAGAGGTTTGCTGCCATAGAGCTTCGCTCTTGGCTGAGCTCAATGTCATCCTAACTAATGAAGAGTTGTTTAGACTCCAGCAATCTAGAGAGAGGTGGCTTTTGAAAGGTGACCAAAACACTACGTACTATCATCATATTGCGAATGGTAGAAAACATAAAAACACTATTCAGTCCTTCACTGATGGGGATAAGGTGATCAGGGCACAAAAAATTTACTTGATCATGCCACCACTTACTATAAGGAACTGTTTGGAGCCGCCCCAGACAACCTATTTCATCTTTCTCCTGATACCTGGGGGGGACATGAGAAGCTGAACAATCAAGATAATGACTATCTGACCCGCCCCTTCTCCAAGGAAGAGGTCAAGGCAGCATTGTTTGGTATGGAGAGCAATAGAGCTCCTGGGCCCGATAACATCCCAGCAGAATTCTACAAAGCTTGTTGGGATTTTGTTAAGGTAGATATCATGCACATCTTTGAGGCCTTCCATACAGGAACGCTGGATGTTGCCCGACTGAACTATGATGTAATTACAGTAATTCCTAAAATGACAGGGGCTAAAAAAATCCAACAATTCCGCCCCATTTGCCTTCTTCGCTGTCCTTATAAGCTGATCACAGAGCTGTTGGATAACCGTGTAGCTATCTACGCAGATAAGCTGATCAGCCGTCACCAAAATGCATTCATTAAAAATAGAAACATCATGGATGGAATTATGTCTTTGCATGAGGTGCTACATCATGCCCACAAATAAGAGGAAAATTGGAGTGGTCCTAAAGCTTGATTTCGAAAAAGCTTATGACAAAATCAACTGGGATTTCCTTATGGAATGTCATAGGATGAGGGGTTTAACGATAAATGGTGCAGATGGATTAAAATATCCTGAATAACGGCATGGTGAGCATTAAGTTGAATAATGAGACTGGGCCTTACTTTGTGAGCCGCAAAGGGGTTCGCTAGGGCGATCCCCACTCACCTTTCTTGTTTAACCTAGCAGTTGAGTGCCTCTCGAAGATGATTTTCAATGCTCAAAAAGAAAAATTGATTACTGGCTTAGCCCTTGACCTTATTGAGGGGGGTGTTGCCATGTTACAATACGCAGATGGTACGGTGTTATGCTTTGAACATGACACCTCTGCTGCAGTAAACCTCAAACTGCTCCTTTATATGTTTGAGCTTATGTCAGGTCTGAAAATAAACTATCTCAAAATTGAAATCCTGTGTGTGGGGGGTGACAACAGTATCCTAAGTTACTATGCGGAGCTCTTTAACTGACAAATTGGTCACTTTCCTATGCGTTACTTAGGAGTGCAAGTTAGTTTTTCCTCTCTTAGATGCCTTGAGTGGATCTTTGTTGATGAGAAATTTGGCAAATGCTGTGAAGCCTGGATAGGCAATGCTGCTTCATCGGGTGGCAGGCTTACACTGCTGAATTCCTCCTTGTCTAGTATAGTCTTTTACTATATGGCTATGTTCCTTCTCCCTAAAACCTTCATCGAAAAACTGGACAAGAGGAGACGTCGGTTTTTCTGGCAAAGTTGGGAGGGGCGAAAAAGATATCACTTGGTTCGTTGGAGCAGAGTGTGCCGTTCCAAGGACAAGGGTGGTTTGGGTGTGAAAGACTTACGTAAACAAAATACCAGCCTCCTGGTAAAATGGTGGTGGAAACTTGATACTCAAGAAGGGCTTTGGCAAGATATCATTAAGGCCAAATACTTGAAAAGGGATACTATTGCCACGGTGAAAAGCAAGTTTAATGATTCTCCCATCTGGAAAGATATCATGAAAGTAAAAAAATACTACATGCAGGGTAGAACAATTCAGATTAACTCGGGAGATGTGGCTCAAGTCTGGGAGGACTCTTTGAATGGACTGCCTCCTATGCTTGTTCAGTACCCATAGCTGTTTAGCATTTGTAATATGCCTGAGATTACGGTTGACAAGCTAGGGGGAGTGGAGGCTGGCGACATGTTTCGTAGAAGGCTAAACCCCCCTCTCAATAACATGTGGAATGAGATGCGTACGACTGTGTTGAATGCTATTTCTTCGACAGGACCAGACCAGGTTGGCTGGGCTCCTGGGCCTAAACACCCTTTACTACTAAATCCATGTACAAGTTACTTGAGAGCAACCTTGCAGGGTGTGACCACCGGTGGATTTGGAAAGCTAAAATTCCCCTTAAGATCAAAATCTTTATGTGGCAGTTATTTCAGGATGCTATTCTGACTAGAGATGTTATGAAACGTCGAAAATGGCCGGGAAATGCTAAGTGTTCGTTTTGTGCTGCTCGTGAGACGGCACAACATCTTTTTTTCCTCTGCCTAGTTGCCAGGGTGGTCTGGCGATCGGTGGGAGCGGTCCTGGGCACTGACTTATGTCCCAATAACCTTTGGCAATATTACTCCTGGTGTTATATCTATCTTCCTGATGGTGCTAAATTATGTACATTTGGTCTTGCTGCCATCTGCTGGGCAGTATGGAACTATCGTAACAGAGCAACCTTTGAGTTTAAGCATCCTAAAACTCCATTTGAGATTGTGTTTTCCGCTTGTGTCTTCATCACCTACTGGGCAGGTCTCTTGAAGGGGGCAGATCGTGAGGCGATGGAGCGTGGGTCGCAGATGACCCCCCTCTCAATAACATGTGGAATGAGATGCGTACGACTGTGTTGAATGCTATTTCTTCGACAGGACCAGACCAGGTTGGCTGGGCTCCTGGGCCTAAACACCCTTTACTACTAAATCCATGTACAAGTTACTTGAGAGCAACCTTGCAGGGTGTGACCACCGGTGGATTTGGAAAGCTAAAATTCCCCTTAAGATCAAAATCTTTATGTGGCAGTTATTTCAGGATGCTATTCTGACTAGAGATGTTATGAAACGTCGAAAATGGCCGGGAAATGCTAAGTGTTCGTTTTGTGCTGCTCGTGAGACGGCACAACATCTTTTTTTCCTCTGCCTAGTTGCCAGGGTGGTCTGGCGATCGGTGGGAGCGGTCCTGGGCACTGACTTATGTCCCAATAACCTTTGGCAATATTACTCCTGGTGTTATATCTATCTTCCTGATGGTGCTAAATTATGTACATTTGGTCTTGCTGCCATCTGCTGGGCAGTATGGAACTATCGTAACAGAGCAACCTTTGAGTTTAAGCATCCTAAAACTCCATTTGAGATTGTGTTTTCCGCTTGTGTCTTCATCACCTACTGGGCAGGTCTCTTGAAGGGGGCAGATCGTGAGGCGATGGAGCGTGGGTCGCAGATGTTGAGGAGCAGCACAAGCAACATGATGATGATTTGTGCCGCTGCGACTGAAGATTCGGCGATGACTTAATAGACTGTGTCTTCAACTTACGTCTTCCTCCCCCGGTCCAGGAGGACAGGGCTACTTTTGTGTTCACTCCTGTGCGAGGATGTGGCCTGATGGGTCGTGTATTTTGCATAGTACGTTGCTGGTGTGTGTTGGTTTTGTTGGGTACTTTAGGTGTCGTCGGGTTTTCGCCCCACAACAGGTGTCTTGTAGGCGAGTTCCTGTGGTGGGTTTCCCGGCGATGCATTGAACTCGCTTCCCCCTTTTCAGCTTTCATTCCAGCTCTATTCTGAGACTGTTGTATTTCCGTTATTCGGTTAATGGAAAGGGGCAATGCCCGGTTCAAAAAAAAAGTTAACATGCTATGACAAAAAAAACATCTAAGTGTAGACAAATGCAGCCTCGATTTGTTCACCAAAGAGAGCAGCAGTCGTACCTAGGAGGAAAGGAGCCATCAGACAACATATTGGTTATGATTCCACCAACCATGGCCCCTACATAAATGATAAAAACGTAGAGTTTAATCTGGTTATATAATATTAGTCACTAAAATGGTGAAACTGATGAAAATTCTTAAAACCCCTTTTAAGTTATAGGTTGATTTTTAGTTTTTTGTCCTGTGCTTTCGGAATATCTTTTACTAGAAGCATGTCGAGTGCTTCGCTGCGCCGGTTGTAGGCACGATGATCCTATTGAGCCTGTTTCACTAAACTTTGAATTCGATGAATAGGAAAAGCACACCGAGCAACATGAGTTGAACAAAGAAAAAATAGAGTGTGCTTGCCTAGGCATAAAACGCAAGCTATCTCAAAAGAGATCATAAGGAATGCAAAACTACTCATTAATTTTGTAGATTTTTTTTACAATCGTAGCATATTTTCATGCATTAAAAATGATAAAGAATAACTATGGCTTGCGTTATATTTGCCATGCGGGTTGCAACCAACACTACTACATGGAGATGTACGATTTCTACATGTTCTAATTTGGGGATCTACCGCAATTATTCTCGTAATCACTTTTTGTAATGATTTACAACATAATGTATACAGTACACGACGACCACCAATAGACAGGGGTATATACCTTCCATTTACACTTTATTACTCGAGACGGTGGACAGAAATATATATTTTTTGAAAAGAATGATAAACCTCCATCGCTGCATTGATTGATGCAGACAACAATATTATTAATTATTGATAATTTTGAATAAATATTGACCTGCGTGACAGAGAATAGAAATAGATAGATTCATCCTCCCATTTTATCACAGTTACTTGAACAACTAGGTCGAAAGGTAGTTCTCTTCAGAACAAATCTAAGCATGAAAACCAGCGGTAACTCAATCACTTGATGTAGATGTCAGAATATATATTTACAGAGACATAAAGGCCCGGGAGATATGAAAACCAAAATTGTAGTTAGCTCTCTCTCTCTCTCTCAGATCAGTCCTGCGAAATTCTAAAAAGGTGCTTAGAAACCGTCAACCGTTTGAAATGACCTTGAAAATATAAATGACCTTGAAACATATTTTCATTTTTTACAACCTACATAGATAGGCCCATGATTTTGTTTGTACTATTGGTAATATGTTCTACTAGTTGGCATTTTGTCTGCCAAACAGAACTCCTAAGCTATTAGTTTAATGAAGCTTTTTGTGATATCAATGACAAGGTACGAACACCTTTCATGGCAGAGCTTATCTTTCTAGCTTCATGTGGAATTTGGATGATTAGTGATAACAAAATTGTTGGCAGAGAAGAACCCTTTTTTTGAAATAGGCAGAGAAGAACCCTTGTTTTAGAAGTGGAAGCAAGTTTACAAGCACAAATGGTTATGGTAGCTCACATAGTAAAAAAAAAGTATGCTGCCCCCTTCAAGGATTGGTTTGGATGTTTGCAACTAAGTTTATTTTGAATATTTCATGTAGAAAGCTATTGCATAGTTTCTTTTGTAAATGTATTCTTATTTGTATAGATAAAGAGAATTTGCAATGGGGCTTTGCCCTGCTATACAACTAAAAAAACTCTTGGGAATATATGTTACATGGGGCGCGTTTGGCTACCTGCACCGTTTTTTGCCACTTTGCATACTTGTCCCAGTTGGGCCTAGTTGAGCATATGCATGCAAAAAACCGACATCTGCATGTTGATTGGTTGCCTGCATGTCTTCTCCCTGCATCGTAACGATGCCTCTACGCATCGCGTTTGGTTGCTCGCATTGGTTGTGCTCATACTAGTGCATGTTGTTTGGTTGCATACACTGGATATGATTAAGAGTTAACAAGTACACATAACACATAGTGTTACATTAGAGGTGCCTCAGCTACAGAGGTAGGCGGAGGTCGCGGCGCCGCGTCCGACACAACGAGCACGGATTCGTGGGCGAGCGATCCCATCGGCGACACAGTGAACTAGTTGCTAGCACCGCCGCTGCCTAGAAAGTTAGTGTGGAGTGACGAATAGGAGGACATTGATGTAGAGGATGATGGAGAAAAATGCAGTATGCGTGCCATGGCGACCTCAGTGTAGTAGGACGCAAAGGAGGAGGCCGGAAAGAACGATGATGATGACGGCGCCAGTGTAGTAGGATGCAAGCGAGGAGTCCGAGAGGAACGATGTCGGCGATGGCTTCAGTGTAGCAGGACATCGAAAAGGAGAGCGAGAGGAACGATGACTGCGCGAGTGTAGTAGGACATGGGAGAGGTGGTTGAGAGGAACGCCGCCGCCGATGGCGCTAGTGCAACAACATGCAGGAGAGAACGACGATGGCTATGTGTAGTAAGACGGGAGCGAGGAGGCCAAGAGGAACGACGCCGGTGATGTCTTTAGTGTAGCAGGACATGGGAGCACTAGTAGAAAAAGGCCCATTTGTCCCGGTTCGGGAACCGGGACTAAAGGGTCTGTACTAAAGCTCAATACCTTTAGTCCCGGTTCCTATACGAACCGGGACAGATGCGGCTTGCCCAGGCAGGGGGGCCTTTTGTCCCGGTTGGTAGCGCCAACCGGGACCAGGCGTCCACGCGTCAGCAGTTCAGGAGCTGGGTTTTTTGTTTTTTTTGAAGGGGGGGGGGGTGGGGGTTTTGGGGGGTTAATTTAGGTATTTCATATATTGTGTTAGTTAGCTAATAGAGAGAAGTGTCCTCTCTTATCTCCGTGCTTGGTCGACGCTACGTACTATACGTATAGAGATGACTCGACACGCTAGCTAGTAAGCAAATGGAGGAAACCATTAAGTACACAAGATCGTCATGAACATATACAAAGAGAAGTGATCGACCTCTCTTTCTCCGAGAGATTGGTCGAACAACAAGTTTCCGTACATCTATCCGATGCTACTAGCTACATATATACAATATAAGATCTCTTACAATCCCTAGCATCTGATGTCAAGTTCCACATGATATTCTCCGTCTTTATCTATGACGTGGTCAAGAAAGAATCCTGTCAATTCCTCTTGAATTGCTTTTATGCGATCTTGTGGTAGGAGTTCCCCCCGCATCTCCCAAAGCTAATTGAAAAAGGGGGTCAATACATATATATGAAATGAAACTCAACACAAATGATGGTAATAAAATAAAATTGTGAATATTATTGCTTACGCACTTCAAATCTTCTTTAGAGTAGCCCCGCTTAGAGGTCGTCGCGTTGTAGATGTACTCGTAAATGTAGTATCCACAATAATTATTCCCGCCTTCCTGCCACGACCACTTTACGAGAAATAGAGGTCAATCAAACTGATAATCAAGCATTATAAATGGTATTGATGAAACTAGCTAGAACCAATGGGAGATGCGCGAAACTAGCTAGTAGTACTTACTTTCGGGTGTATAAATCGCAGCTTCTTCGGCAGTCCCGGAGCTTCTGCGGTGAACACTTTCCAAACCCTGCGAGAGAAAGAAAATAATTATTACTTGATATGAGGAAATGAACAAAGTTGCCGATGTGGTGCGATAATGATCGATTGAACTTACTTCTTGAGCATTTCAGTCATGACAGCATACTCCTTGGGATCTTTTCGTCTTGAGTCTAAGGCGGTTACTAGTCCCTGCTCAAGCTCAATCTCTAGGAGAATAAAGTGGAAGCTGCGCACGCATGCATAACCCATCAATTACATTAACCTCGAGTAATAAGGGAAATCGAATATGCACAAGACAGTAACGCTCACTTGAAATTGTAAGGAAAGAGTATTTCATATTTGTTTTGATTTTGAAGCAACGATTTTAGCAAGTTGGCCTCGACTTCTTTGGCATCATGTTGAACCGTCCAGTCACCTATGATATTTGTGTTAATGAACCCAATATCATATATTTGTCTTTTCTTGCATTCGGCGATCTTCAATCTGCATACTATAGTGAGGATAATTATATATACATGCAATGGAAGAGCTGAGCTATATAGAGAGACTTAATTACAAAAGTAGTATTTACAGACAGTAGCAAGTGATGATTATTTTATCGAGAGCCTTTTGATTGAAAAACTGGAAGAACTCCTCAAATGGAACAGATAACAGTTCAATTCCAACGAGGTCGTGCTCCTCTTTAACTCTCAGCGTCAAAATATCCTTCCCAGGCTTGTAGGTGTCCATGTACCACTTATGGAATCTTCGCATCATCGTTGTTAGCGTTTTCATATGACCAGGTTTGACGAGAGGCCTCCCATACTAGTATTTGTGTTCGTTCACCTCCATTGTATCAAAATGTGTAGAGTCGGGCAGGTAATCACTAGGATTGGTATAACCGGGCACCATCCTCGGATCATTAACGGCGATATCGCTAGACACCTTCAGTGGGGGGCACGATTGGTTCGCCTATTCGCCGAGCTGGGGAATTTTTTTCCCACTTCTTCGTTCTTGTAACCTTTTGTCACTTGAACTAGTTCTTGAACGGCATGCTTCTTGCGCTGCCTTTTTAAGAGCGCGGACATGGTTGTCATCCGGCGGAGACGGTGCTGGTTTCTTCAGGGCATCGATAGTGCGCTTTGCTTTCATCGGATCTATCTTCTCCTTCGGAGGTGGATGTTTCTTAGCTTTTTGCGTTTCAAAGAAGGCCCTCACTTGGGCTTGACAGATCTCCACGTTTTCCTTCTTCGTCATCTCGTATGGTAACTTCTCTAAAGGCTTGAGAGATGGACCGAATCTGTATTGACTCCCGCCTCTGGCTGTACCGCTAGACGCCGGAGCGGCCGGAGCGGCGGCGACTGTCTTTCTTTGTTGCTTACGAGGCGGAGAAGGAGGCAGACTGCTACGACGCGCCGGAGGAACCGGAGTGGCGGTGGCTCTCTTCCGCCCTTGCTGACAAGGCGGAGGAGGAGGCGGGCTGCTCGGATGCGCTAGCGCAGGCAGAGAAGGAGGCGGAGTGCCCTGATCACTAGCCGAAGGAGGAGGCGAAGGAGGAGGCAGAGTGCCCTGGCTCGCCGGAGGAGGAGGAGGAGGCGGAGGCGTCCAGTTAGGAAGGTTGATGAGCTCGTTCCGCCATAGTCATGGAGTCTTCAGAGCATAACCCAGCCGAGTCTCCCCTTCATCGATAGGGTGGTCAAGCTCGAGCTCCTCAAATCCCTCCATTATTTCATCCACCATCACCCTAGCATATCCTTCTGGAATCGGCCGGCAGTGAAAAGTTGTGCCGGGTTCAGGAGGTGCAACAGAGCCGACAACAGCCTTGACTTTGAAGTTCTGCCATTGCGTCATAAGGTGGCAATGTTGAGACTCCGTGATAGCATCCACGGGGTAGCTAGCAGGAGCCGTGAAGACAGGTTCCTGAAGCAGCTCGGTGGAAGCCACGCTGCTTCTCCACTGAGATGGCGGGGTAGCTTCGGCAGGTTGCTTGCTGTGAATTGCTTCTCGTTCCTCTAGTGCTTTTACCCTTGCGTGCAGCGCTGTAGTTGGGTCTGATCCTCTTTCCTCCTCCTCTCCTGGCCTTTGTAACCGCGTGCGTCCGAAAACCCAGCCTTCCATGGAACGGAGCCTGTCGTGCCTCGTGTCCATCCAGGGTGCTCAGGATTCTCGAGGGCCATTGTGAGCTCGTCGTTCTCTCTATTGGGAACGAACATCCCTTCCTGCGCTGCGGTGATATACTCCTGAAGCTTCGTGACAGGTATTCGCAGTTGCTCGTTCGTCCAAACGCACTTCCCTGTTTCAGGGTCCAAGGTTCCGCCAACCCCAAAGAACCAAGTCCTTGAACGGTCTGGCCAGTTCAATGTCTCTGGTTCGACCCCTTTATCAAGAAGGTCATTCTCAGCCTTTGCCCATAATGATCGGGCTTTGAGGTAGCCACCTGACCCCCTGCGATGGTGATGTTCCTTCTTCGCAGCATTTATCTTGTTTGTCGCTGACATCTTCTTACTCTTGTCTGATGTCTTGTGGGCCACAAATGTGTCCCAGTGATCTCTGATCTTCTCAAACCAATCGATGAATTCTAGTGTCTTTTCTTTGTCGACAAACTTTGTTTTCAGCTCATTCTTCCACCTCCTAAATAGATCCGCCATCTTCTTAAGAGCATGAGACTTGACCAATGGCTCTTTAACTGGCTTCTCCAGATCCTCCTCTGGTGGTAGGGTGAAATTTGCCTTCAGCATGGCCCAAAGATCATCTTTCTGCCTATCGTTGACATAAGACACCTCAGGGTCTTCGTTCTTTGGCTTATACCATTGGTGGATGCTGATCGGGATCATGTCCCTAACAAGAACCCCGCACTGAGCAGAAAATGCTTCCTTGGTTCGGATGGGTTCAATCGGTTGGCCATTGCGCACGATTGTTGTGATCTTGAAACTTTCATCCTGGCGCAACTTTTTCTTCGCGCCTCGTCTCGTTACCGAAGTGTTGGTCGATTCGGAGGGATAGAAAAGAAGAAAGAAGAGAGTTAATATGTGTACATACCAAAACAATTAATGCATCAATTAGCTATAGTCAGCACATGCTTAATATATACCTGGCCGGACTTCGTTCGGTCACCGGAGCCGTCATCACGGTGTCCTTCTTCCACCGGCATTCGGTCACCGGAGCCATCATAATCATGTCCTTCCTCCTCCATTGTTCGATCACCGTAGCCTGCTTCTTCACCCTGTCCTTCCAGACCATCGGTGTCATTGAGATACGACAAGACATCAGCTCCGGCTGCGATTTTATGTCCCCCAACACCTATTCTGCTTCCTCGTCTCGGTCGTGCTCCATAGTTTCTGCAAATATTACAACATGGCAATTATTATACAAACATGACAGATGGATATATTAGTGGAAAACGTAGACCTAGCTAGCTAATCGCAACAAGGAATCATATTAGTGGCCTTCACACTTCTCTAGGGTTTGGGGTGGCCTCGGCAACGCTTTAAGGGTTCGGGGTGGCCTCGACAACGCTCTTTTAACTTGGTAAATTTGGGTGGCCTCGGCAGCGCTTCTAGGGTTTGGGCCGGACCGCCCCTCTCACGTTCGTCTAGCGTCAAAGGATTCAACAAAACCATGTATTCATCATTAGGCGGAAGTAACAGGCGCATGATGGTACGTAGTTCTCCAAATTTGTTCTAGAACGGAGCCCTGGATAGGATAATTCGTCTTGTTGTACAAAAAGACGAATTATCCTATCCGAGACTCCGTTCTAGAATAACTTTGGAGAGCTTCATACCATCATGCCCCGGTTACTTCTGGCTAATGATGAAGCCATGGATTTCTTCAATACTTTGACACAAGGCAACCTCTCGACCCCTAGGCGATCCTCGACCCTCGACCGCTCGGCGATCCACGACCCTCCACCCTAGTTCCCGACCCTCGACCCCCTTATGTCACATTTGTATAGTGTCAAAGGATTCAACAAAACCATGTCTTCATCATTAGGCGGAAGTAATAGGCGCATGATGGTACGAAGCTCTCCAAAGTTATTTTGGAACGGAGTCCCAGATAGGATAATTCACTTTTTGGTACAAAGTTCGGCAAGAGCCTTCTGAATATTGCTATTTGGAAGGCCTTTGCTGAAATTCGTACCAAAAGACGAATTATCCTATCCGGGACTCCCTTCCTAAATAACTTTGGAGAACTTTGTACCATCATGCCCCGGTTACTTCTGGCTAATGATGAAGCCATGGATTTCTTCAATACTTTGACACTAGGCAACTTGTCGACCCCTCGGCGATCCTTGACCCTCGACCACTCAGCGATCCACAACCCTTTACCCTAGTTTCCGACCCTCGACCCCCTCATGTCACGTTTGTCTAGTGTCAAAGGATTAAAAAAATCATGTCTTCATCATTAGGCGAAAGTAACAGGCGCATGATGGTATGAAGCTCTTCAAAGTTGTTCTGGAACGGAGTCCCAGATAGGATAATTCGCTTTTTGGTACAAAGTTCAGCAAGAGCCTTCCAAATATCGTTATTTGGAAGGCCTTTGCTGAAATTCATACCAAAAGGCGGATTATCCTATCCGGGACTCCGTTCCAGAACAACTTTGCAGAACTTCGTACCAACATGCCCCGGTTACTTCCGGCAAATGATGAAGGCATGGATTTTTTTCAATACTTTGACACCAGGCAATCTCTCGACCCCTCGGCGATCCTCGCCCTCAACCCTCGACCCCTCGACGACCCTCGACCCTCGAACCCTCAGCCCCTCGATGACCCTCGAACCCTCGGCATCCCTCGACCCCTCGGTGACCATCGACCCTTTACCCTAGCTAGTTCCCTACCCTCGGCGATCCTCGACACCCTCGTTCCCAATAAGAAGAAGAAGGAGGAGGAGGAGGAGGAGGAGGAGGAGAAGAAGAAGAAGAAGAAGAAGAAGGAGGAGGAGGAGGAGGAGGAGGAGGAGAAGAAGAAGAAGAAGAAGAAGAAGAACAAGAACAAGAATAAGAAGAAGAAGAAGAAAGAGGAGAAGAAGAAAAAATAGGAGAAGAAGAAGAAAAAAAAAAGAGGAGAAGAAGAAGGAATAGAGGAGAAGAAGAAAAAATAGAAAATTTCTATTTTTTCTTTTTCTATTTTTTCTTCTTCTCCTCTATTCCTTCTTCTTCTCCTTTTTTTTTCTTCTACTTCCTCTTCTTCTTTTTTCTCCTCTTCTTCTCCTTCTTCTTTTCCTTCTTCCTTCTTCCTCTTTTCTTATTTTTCCTTATTTTCTGTCTTACTCGATGACCCTCGACCCTCGAACCCTCGGCCCTTGAACCCTCGGCAAACCCTCGACCCCTCGGTGACCCTCGACCCTCTAATCCCGACACTCGACCCCTCAGCGATCCTCGACACCCTCGTTTCCAATAAAAAGAAGAACAAGAAAAAAAAGAGGAGAAGAAGAAAAAAATAGAAGAATTCTTCTATTTTCTATTCTTCTCCTCTATTCCTTCTTTTCTCCTTTTTTTCTTCTACTTCCTCTTCTTATTTATTTTTCTCCTCTTCTTCTCCTTCTTCTTCTCCTTCTTCCTTCTTCCTCTTTTCTTCTTTTTCCTTATTTTCCTTCTTCCTCGACGACCCTAACCCTAAACAGTACAACATCCTCGACGTCCCCGTCTCTCTCATGAACAAAAAAAATCTATGAATAAAAAATCATATATATGTATGCATGGATGTGGATGAAAATTTCCTAAGTGTCATCTTATATAGCAAAGCCTTTAGTCCAGGTTGGTGGCACCAACCGGGACCAAAGGTGGGCATTGGTCCCGGTTCATGCCACCAACCGGGACCAATAGCTTGTGCTTGGCATAGCCGCGCGGTGGATGTTTAGTCCCACCTCGCTAGCTGAGGGGCTTCCGCACCGGTTTATAAGCGTGGCTCTGCCTCCTCTTTCGAACTCCCCCGAACTGCAGGCTTACAGGCCTAAACACATTGTATCCGCCTATGGGCCTGCTGGGCCTTCTGCGGGCCTGAATCCTGGCCCATGGGTGGGTTTCTAGTCGTATTCAGGCCGTGGTGGCCGAGTAGGTGGCATTTTTTTCCAGTTTTTTCCTTTGTTGCTTTATTTTTTAAATTTTGTTTCTACTTACAACAAAATACTTACTGTTGCTATTTCTATTTATTTTATTAAAGTTTATTTATTTTATTTATTAAAGTTTATTTTATTTTATTTTATTTTGTTTCTACTTATTTATTTTATTAAAGTTTATTTTGTTTCTACTTATTTATTTTATTTTATTTTATTTCTACTTATTTATTAAAGTTTATTTTGTTTTGTTTTGTTTCTACTTATTTATTAAAGTTTATTTTGTTTCTACTTATTTATTTTATTTTCTTTTTTCTTTTTTATTTATTTTATGAAAATTATGTTTGCTTTTAATGTTTTGAACAGAAAATACTTTGATAATTTTAGTTGCATAAAATTTACATAATTTTAGTTTCAATAATAATAGAGGTTTATAAAAGCTTTTTAGTTGATTCCTTTAGCTATTAGAGTTTCATTAAAGTTTTCTAGTTCATTCTTTTTTCTATTAGTACCGGTTCTAAGAATGGGGCCCACGAGCACCTTTAGTACCGGTTCGAAGGCTGGGCCCCATGAGGGATCTCATACGGAAACTCATTTGTTACAAAGGGATTTCATTTTTTTGAACTTATTTGAACTCCAGACTTTTTCTGTGTTCAAAATGCACCATTCAAAGCCACATCATCAATTTTCAACCCTTTTTGACATAATTTGTTATTTTTCATGCGTTTACTGATTTTTTAGCTATAAGACCCTAAAATTGAAAAGCATTTCAAATGAACTCTGAAAAGGTTGAAAGTTGGCATGGTATCATCATTTCACCCACATAGCATGTGCAAAAAAGTAGAGAGGATTATGGCAAAAACTGGATGCACTTTGTGTACAAAACAGACAATCTCTTTTGAAGTATGAGGGTTTCATACGAAAACCCATCTATTACAAAGGGATTTCATTTTTTTGAACTTATTTGAACTCCAGACTTTTTCTGTGTTCAAAATGCACCAATCAAAGCCACATCATGAACTTTCAACCCTTTCTGACTTCATTTGTTATTTTTCATGCATTTATTGATTTTTTTGTGCTATAAGACCCTGAAATTGAAAAGCATTTCAAATGAACTCTGAAAAGGCTGGAAGTTGGCATGGTATCATCATTTCACCCACATAGCATGTGAAAAAATAGAGAGGGTTATGGCAAAAACTGGATGCACTTCGTGTACAAAACGGACAATCTTCGAAGTATCAAGGTTTCATACAGAAACTCATCTGTTACAAAGGGATTTCATTTTTTTGAACTTATTTGAACTCCAGACTTTTTCTGTGTTCAAAATGCACCATTCAAAGCCACATCATCAATTTTCAACCCTTTCTGACTTTATTTGTTATTTTTCATGCATTTACTGATTTTTTTGAGCTAAAAGACCCTGAAATTGAAAAGCATTTCAAATGAACTCTGAAAAGGTTGAAAGTTGGCATGGTATCATCATTTCACCCACATAGCATGTGCAAAAAAGTAGAGAGGGTTGCGGCAAAAACTGGATGCACTTCGTGAACAAAATGGACAATCTGTGTCGAGGTATCAGGGTTTCATAGGGAAACTCGTCTGTTACAACAGGCATTTCATTTCTTCACATGTAACTACAGTGATATTCTAGATCAAAGGCATCATCATAATAGTTGTGGAGAGAAAGTCTTCACTTTTTCTTCGCTTGTGTCATTTGCTTATTGCGCCGTAACCATGGATAATCTTCATCGTTTATCAGGGTGCTTGGGTCAGCCTTGACTTTGAAGGGTGGAATTTCATGAAAAATTTCATAATCTTCGGACATGTCTGTCTTGCCCTCCACTCCCACGATGTCTCTTTTTCCTAAAAGAACTATGTGGCACTTTGGCTCATCGTATGATGTGTTCACTTCCTTATCTTTTCTTTTTCTCAGTTTGGTAGACATGTCCTTCACATAGAAAACCTGCGCCACATCATTGGCTAGGACGAACGTTTCGTCTGTGTACCCAAGATTGTTCAGATCCACTGTGGTCATTCTGTACTGTGGGTCTACCTGTACCCCGCCTCCTGACAGAATGACCCATTTGCACTTAAACAAAGGGACCTTAAAATCATGTCCATAGTCAAGTTCCCATATGTCCACTATGTAACCATAATATGTGTCTTTTCCCCTCTTGGTTGCTGCATCAAAGAGGACACCGCTGTTTTGGTTGGTGCTCTTTTGATCTTGGGTGATCGTGTAAAATGTATTCTCATTTATCTCGTATCCTTTGTAAGTCAATACAGTCGAAGATGGTCCCCTGGACAACGAGTACAACTCATCACAAACAGTGTTGTCACCTCTGAGACGTGTTTCCAACCAACTGCCGAAAGTCCTGATGTGTTCACATGTAATCAAGTCATCACACTGCTCCGGGTGTTTGGAGCGCAGACTGTTCTTGTGTTCATCGACATACGTGGTCACCAAGGTAGAGTTCTGTAGAACTGTGTAGTGTGCTTGATACCAAGAGTGCCCGTCCGTGCATATTATTGAGTCCCCTCCAAGTGTGACTTTTCCAATCAGTCTCCCCTCATACCGCGATTTAGGGAGACCAATCTTCTTAAGTCCAGGAATGAAGTCCACACAAAACCCAATGACATCCTCTATTTGATGGCCCATGGAGATGCTTCCTTCTGGCCTAGCGCGGTTACGGACATATTTCTTTAGGACTCCCATTAACCTCTCAAAGGGGAACATATTGTGTAGAAATACGGGGCCCGGAATGACAATCTCGTCAACTAGATGAATTAGGACGTGCGTCATGATATTTAAGAAGGATGGCGGGAACACCAGCTCGAAACTGACAAGACATTGCGCCACATCACTCCTTAACCTTGGTATGATTTCTGGATCGATCACCTTCTGAGAGATTGCATTGAGGAATGCACATAGATTCACAATGGCTAATCGGACATTTTCCAGTAGAAGCCCCCTCAATGCAACCGGAAGCAGTTGCATCATAATCACGTGTCAGTCAAGAGACTTTAGGTTCTGGAACTTTTTCTCTGGCATATTTATTATTCCCTTTATATTCGACGAGAAGCCAGAGGAGACCTTCATACTAAGCAGGCATTCAAAGAAGATTTCCTTCTCTTCTTTGGTAATAGCGTAGCTGGCAGGACCTTCATACTGCTTTGGAGGCATGCCGTGTTTTTCGTGCAAACGTTGTAGGTCCTCCCGTGCCTCCGGTGTATCTTTTGTATTCCCATACACGCCCAAGAAGCCTAAGAGGTTCTGATAACCCACAAGTATAGGGGATCAATTGTAGCCTCTTTCGATAAGTAAGAGTGTCGAACCCAACGAGGAGCTAAAGGTAGAACAAATATTCCCTCAAGTTCTATCGACCAACGATACAACTCTACGCACGCTTAACGTTCGCTTTACCTAGAACAAGTATGAAACTAGAAGTACTTTGTAGGTGTTGTTGGATAGGTTTGCAAGATAATAAAGAGCACCTAAATAAAAACTAGGGGCTGTTTAGATAAAGACACAACTAAATTAGTTTTAGTAGAGAGCTTGTTGTCACACAAGAAAGTTATTTGCCCCCAGTCAAGCGATAACTAGACCGATAATCACTATTGCAATTTTATTTGAGGGAGAGGCATAAGCTAACATCCTTCCACTTCTTGGATCATATGCACTTATGATTGGAACTCTAGCAAGCATCCGCAACTACTAAATATCATTAAGGTAAAACCCAACCATAGCATTATAAGGCATCAAGTCCTCTTTATTCCCATACGCAAACAACCTACTTACTCGGGTCTGTGTTTCTATCACTCACGCCACCCACCACAAGCAAATCATGAACATATTGCAAACCCTACATAGGGGATCCCTCACGCTTGTGCGACACGGAGAGCACCATAGGATAGCACCAATAATGAAACATGCAACTCAAACCAATCACGATCATCAATTAACCCATAGGACAAAACGGGTCTACTCAAACATCATAGGATAGCCATACATCATTGGGAAATAATATATAGCGTTGAGCACCATGTTTAAGTAGAGATTACAGCGGGTAAAAGAGGGGTTACACCGCTGCATAGAGGGGTGAAGAGTTGGTGATGATGGCGGTGAAGTTGTTGGTGTAGATTGCGGTGATGATGATGGCCCCGACGGCGTTCTGGTGCCACCGGGAGAGAGGGGGAGAGAGAGCCCCCTTCTTCTTATTCTTCCTTGACCTTCTCCCTACATGGAAGAAGGGTTTCCCCTATGGTCCATGGCCTCCATGGAATGGGAGGGGCGAGAGCCCCTCTGAGATTGGATCTGTCTCTCTGTTTCTGCGTTGACTGATTCTACCCTTTCACCATTTCTTATATTCCCGGAGATCCGTAACTCCGATTGGGCTGAAATTTGGACACGATTTTTATCCGGATATTACCTTTCTTGCGGCAAAAGAAGGGCACCAACCACCTTACAGGGTGGCCCCGAGGGTCAGGGCCGCGCCTGCCCCCCTGGGGCGCGCCCCCTGCCTCGTGGGCCCCTCGAGCATCGTCTCGCGTTGATTTCACTTCCCAAAATTCACATATATTCCAAAAAATCTCCGTCAGTTTTTATCCCGTTTGGACTCTGTTTGATATGGATTTTCTGCGAAACAAAAAACATGTAACAAACAGGAACTGGCACTAGGCACTGGATCAATATGTTAGTCCCCAAAAATAGTATAAAAAGTTGCCAAAAGTATATGAAAGTTGTAGAATATTGGCATGGAACAATCAAAAATTATAGATACAATGGAGATGTATCAGCATCGCCAAGCTTAATTCCTGCTCGTCCTCGAGTAGGTAAATGATAAAAAGGATAATTTTTGATGTGGAATGCTACCTAGCATAATCTTGATCATGTAATCTAATCATGGCATGAATATTAAGACATGAGTGATTCAAAGCAATAGTCTATCATTTAACATTAAGATAATAATACTTCAAGCATACTAACCAAGCAATTATGTCTTATCAAAATA
>NW_024115375.1:0-41991 GCF_003073215.2 Triticum urartu
GGCCATCGTGCCATGCCTTTCATATTCCTACTTTTATCATGTTTCATGTCTTGCACTACTTTTATGTTCACGAACTTCCGTCGGTGATGATCTTTAGATGATCTGATGAACTTGAGTATGTTTAGATGATGATGGTGAACTTGAGTATGTTTAGATTAACTTGAGTATGTTTACATGATGAATTGTCATATTTTTGCATAATTTCATATTGTTCTGTTTTGAAATGCTGTCAAATGAATTGGAAAAGAGAAAACAGGGGAAAAAAACTATGTATACGCCCAGGAGTTACCAGGGCTTGCCATGTGGCACATCTATGCCTACAGCAAAGCCGTAGGCATATATCAAAATCTATGCCGACGGCTTTGCCGTAGGCATAGCCCGCTGCCAGGAGAACCCAGGAGCTGCCATGTGGCAGAGATATGCCGACGGCAAAGCCGTCGGCATAGACTCATCTATGCCTACGGCTTTGCTGTAGGGATAGCCCTGCGACGTGGCATTGCGTGATTCGTCAGCGCTTTTGACGGCGCCGTCCGTTGCCGTCAGACAAAAAACACTGCCGACGGCTATACTGTGCTGACGGCTGACGGCAGGCCGTCGGCATAGGCCCCTATGCCGACGGCTATACTATGCCGACGATCTGACAAACTACGCTGACGACATCTACGCCGACGGGTCTATGCCGACGGCAGCCGTAGGCATAAGACTCTATGCCGACGGCCTAGGGGCCGTAGGCATAGCCCGCGAGTCCGGTAGTATCGCTATCTACGTTTAAGTTTTGACTGATGCTGACTCACATTTTCTTTCTACAGTTGTGATATTATTCAAGTGTACATACATTGATCCTTTACATGGAACTTGTCATCTTTGTTTGCCAGATGATCAGTCATTTGACGTATATGAGAAACTTGAAGGGAAGCATAAGGCAATCCATCATTAACTTTTAGTTTTATTTCAAGTTGTTGGAATCAATCTTGAGAACATCTTTCTATTATAGATACTTTATTACTGCTTTGAAGTCTTGTAATCTGTTTAACATTACGCACTACAGAAATAGTGAGGTTATGACACCATGGTGATAGATATTGGGTATTGGAGAGGGGAAGATTGAAAGAGATGGTGATATAAGGACAGAGGGGAAGTGGGAGAGGAAGAAAGTTGGTATGAGTATTATAATCAGGTTAGTACCTCAGAATTTTATTCACTGATGTTTTCTTTGCGGTAGAAAAAATGGTTTTAAAAGGTTCATGATTTTGGCAAAACTGTAGGATGCATGTGTGGTCCTTCACATCAACAGATAGGATAGGGTACCCAATATGAAATGGACAACGAAGCATCATTTATTTGTCTTCCATATTGTTAACTATGGCACACATGGCCTACTCTGCAGAATATCAAGTTTGACGACGATGATTATTGGAACCAAGAGGAGGAAGCACAGAAGTTTCCATTTGATGTTCTATTCATATGACTGCTACTATAGCAAATATGTAAAGCCTGGATTGGTTTACTTATAGTTTTTGGTAATTGATTTTTAATTTGTCGCGTCTCGGTATGTCAGTAGATAATCAGTGACCAGTGTTGGCAACGGTGCATTGATCCTATTTAGTTGTGGTTCTGTATGCCTCCTCTAGCTGGAGCTTACACCCAAAAAAATATTGGTTGTGGGATTCTATATCTTCTTGCAAGTAAGTGTTGAAGCTCTGCAGCATTTATTTTTGTAAAGATCAATTAGCAAGTGTGCATTGCTCTCTTATTGTTGGGGGCTGGGGGAAACCAATCAACAGGTGAGTTAGATCCTTTTTAGTGCCATTCCACCATTTTACGGCAGAGACAAGTAGCAAAACTCATGGCATTGTTGTTTGTTAACTGAATCGTGCATTTTTTGGTTAATATTTGTACGTACTAACAATTGCACGGATATATTTATTTCTGCAGTCCTAATGTAAGAATTGAAGCAATAGCCCCTTTCATGTTCTACTTTTTGCCTTTTCAAATATCACATATTCTATCAGCGTACATATATATATGCAAAGTGTGGTTATTACAATTATTATAGGTTGTTTGGTTATTAGCTAGCAATCTGTGGTAGTAATTATGTAAATTATTAACCAATCTTGTCTGGTCGTAGGGTTCCTAATCGACGTTATCATCTTATTCTATGGCCTCTGCTTACTTTCACCCTAAGCGATCTTCAAAATTTATTCCAGTATTGCAGAGCCTCTTATATTGTTCTTCTTTTGGGCATAGACAAGGATTCACAATGAATACTATTATGTGGAGTACATGTCTGTAGTTAGCATGGATCGTCTGATTAGTAGACAAAAGTTCAAGTTTCAGTGTAAATTTCCTAAGTGTCTCATGATTATTGATGATTGGTTTCCAAAGGGCACCACATTGTTTTACTAAGAGGATTATCTTAATATAGAGAACCTTTTTTTCAAAGGAGCGACTAAGCCAAATGAAAATTCCATGAACGAATAAAAAGGGTGGAAACTGTCAACCTTATTTCTCCAGGGGATGGAGTGGAGATTGGGAAACATAGCTAGATGGGAGAAATGATAAATTGTTCTATAATAATGTCTTATACCGTATCTGCGGGGTAAATATATGTACATGTATCAGAACATGGTATGGTTTATGAATATAAATAAATTACATTAAACAAACATTCTTATGTTGTTGGCTAATTTTTTTGTTTGTGTGATCCTTGCTTGGTTTTTTGACGTGGCGAAAATTCTACAGCCGATGAGGATCTGATTTAATTCTGATATGTCGAGCTTCTGATGGTTCACTATGTAAGCTTGTTTGGTGATTCCTAAATCCATGCTAAAATTACATGCGAGCGTGGTACTGTTATTTTTTTCTTTATATCCTGTAACCTGATGATCTACAAGTGTACAAAGCGCATAAGATGTTTTGGAACTAAGCGCCTGTTGGGATCCTCTCCTGCTCCACGTGTGGAGGGGTGCCAAATGGTTTGGGCCTGCTTTGCGGAGCCCAATCCTCCCGTAGTGTAATTTCGCGGAGGTGTGGAAGCGTATCTCCTCCAAACGAAGAAGCTGGAGTTTCTTGAATTTATGGGAGTGGTGCACCTAACATTTTGATATGAAGAAAACTTCCTGAGCGAACCAGCAACTTCGCGACCCCAGCTCGCGTGCAAAGCTGGCTGGCCGAGAAGTTGGCCTGTTTGGGAAGCCAGAGAGCTTCCGAGCGAGGACTAAGCATAATGTCATATTTGTGGCAATGTAGTTAGAAGCAACATAACACACACAAAAATTTGACTTGTGTGTTGAACACATGCTCGTGGGTTACAAGATATTTCATAACTATATAAAAATTACAAGATTTGTTTATAACTAGATAAATACCGACAACTCAAAAAATCATCTCTATGCTTAAATTTATTTCTGTTGCATTGTGCCGGTATTTCTTGGGTGGCCAATATTTCTAATTGCTAAACGAGATTTAATAAGGAAACCGTGGTAGACTTTTTTAGTGACTCGTGATGATAAGTATGTCGTATGGAGAAGAAAATATAAGCCAATCTTTTATGGGATGAGTGCGCTAAGCAGAGAGGTTGTTAGGGCTACCAGAAGACGACGACCCTCTCTTGAGCTGATGATGAGGGAGAGCACGGGGTGATTGTGCGTTCAATGATGGTGGTGAGACAACCAGCAAGGTTGAGTCGGCAGTGGAGATCAACGACGCGTAAGTTTGTTGTCCCATAGCAACGCACGGGTACTTAACTAGTTATTTTATTTTAATTTTATTTTTTTAATTTAATAATAAAGCAAGGATTGAGGATCACCGTTGCGGTAGTTTTTAAAAAAGCCCTTGCTGTTTTTTGTATTCAACCCGCAGTCCCTACGTAAGTGGATCTGCAAAAACGTTTTGATTTTGCAAACTAACCCCTGCATTTTGCGCTCCTTTCTTCATCTTATCCACCGGCTGGAAGGGGCGCATGCCCACCGACTGCACCCGCCGCGGGGACGCCGCGGCCGCCATGGCAACCTTCGACGCGGCCATATCCGGCCCGGACGCGGCGCCCGACCTCTGCCTCGCCGCGCATCAGAGCAACCATCTCCTCCACCTGCTCGCCTCTGCGGACGGCGCCGTCTTACCCGTCCACCCGGCCGCCGCCGCGCGCCACGTGTTCGCTGGCATGCTGGAGGCCAGGGTGCCCCCGTCCGAGGCCACCATCACCTCGCTCGCCTGCGTCGTCGCTGCAGACGCCGAGGGCGCCTACGAAGCCTTAAAGGCTCGTCTCCTCCATGCGGCAGAAGTATGGCCTCGCGTCGCGCCTCCGGTCTTACAGCCTCGTGCTTGCCGCGTTCCGGCGCGCCGGGGAGGCTGGCAAGGCCTACGCGGTTGAGGCCCACATGGCGGCCTCCACTGCATCACCGGAAGAGCCCGAGCTCGCCCTGCTCCTTGAGCTCAGCGCGAAGGCCAGGGACGCAAACAAGGTGTTTGAGTATATGCACAAGCTGCGGTGAGTTGTCGGCTGTGTGAAAGAGGAGATCGCCAGGGGGGTGGTTCCGAAACAAGAAGGTGGCAACCGCTGGTAAGGCTGGTGACTCTCGACCGCCGCAGGACGCTGGCCCTATCCCACGCCGCCGTCGGCTTCCTGGACGCTGCGCTGGAGGCCCTCGCGGCCGCTGGGAGCCAGGACGCGTTCCTCCACAAAACCTTTATTTGGAGCTTCGACGACGCAGGCCTCCATGCTGGGCCGAGGAGGAGAAGAAGGGGGGCACGTCGGAGGTGCCGGTCGAGTGCGCCGTCGAGGACGTTGATGACGGCAGTACGACGAGGCCGGGGAGGAGATCATGGTTGATGCTTTACCTCCTGAAGTTGTTAACCTGGAATAAGCGGGTAAGGTGGATGTGAGAGCGGAGGCGCACGCCATGGTGCAGGATGTCGTGGTGTCCGAAGCACCTGAGGTGCCGGAACCAGAGGTGAAGAGCGGGGAGGTGGTGGTCCGGGACACAACCAAGGTGCATCATGCGCATCAACCAGAGACGAAGGCCGATGAGGTGTTGGTCAGGGATACGGACACGGCTATTGTGGTGCAGGAACCGGAAGCAAAGGGTGAGGGTGTCACGGTCTCGTGAGGCAGCTGGTGCGCAGACTACAGAGGTACATAATGTTTCTGCTTGTTTACCATCCATCCCCAACATTTTGAAGTTGCGATGTCTCATTAGGCGGGCTACTTTTGTTGCTGGTGGTACGGGGGCAGGCAGTGGCGGTGGCTGCTGCTTAGATATCTTTGCTGGTTCAGAGAGATAGATGGAGGTGAGTTTGTTTTGTTCTTATGATCGTGTTTGATAATGCCTGTTCAATGAGAGTGCCATTCGGTCAATTGTTTGTATGAATTCTGTAAAAAAGTTGTGTTACTGTGAGTAAACAAAATCTTGTATGCCGCACCTTTGAGTTTGAGATGTAGATTTGTATGCCATGTGAATAACTTAAAAAATTTGATGCAACTGGGGAACTTGTATCATTTGTTAGGTATAAATGGCAGGAGCACAGCCTATTCAGTAAATACAAACTATCCGCATCTCATGTTCGAAGGGACATCTTAAAGGCTTTGTATTTCTAGCGCTGTCTGCTCACAATTCACCACCCTTCTTGATGAATTGGTATGCTCTTGGTATTAGCATTTAACATATTTAGTACAAACATGTCTTGAATTGTTTTTGTAGGATTAAATATAGCAGCACTTTTGCTTTTATCATTTCATCTTAAAGTATTCACACTGCTGGCACCATATGTGTACAACTGAAAACATATTTTACCAAGTTAAGAGAAAATGATGCCAGGAGGCGTCAGCAGCAGCGGTGGCTCGGAGCACAGGCATGGGCGTTTTAGAGACACATTGGTATTTTTTGATAGAGACTACTGGTAGTTTAGAATGATTTCACCGTCGAGGCGATCCTTACACATTCATCAATATTTAATAACAACAGTGAATTTATCTCTATATATCTGCCTTCTTATCTTTTGGGGGATTGGGCTTGCTCTGTATGATATTACATGGCTTGAATGAACTGTAGATTTCGTAAATCAGTAGTGTTGCTATGATTTTTCACTGCCACATGTTTTAACTTAATTATTGGAATCGGGAGCCCTCTCGAATTACTTATGCCTCTGGTGATTTGAGAGCTAATATTCTGTTTCTCCAAATACCAGTATGATGATTGCATTAAGGATTGTGATACGGCTTTTGAGAGGGGAAGGGAACTTCATGCTGACTGTGCTGACTTCAAGATGGTCTCAACTCTCAAGGGCACTGACAAGGAAAGCAACTGCTCTTGCCAAACTTGCCAAGTCTTCCAAAGACTACGATGTTGCCACTGAGACTTTCCAGAAGGCTCTAACTGAGCATCAAACCCAGATACCCTGAAAATACTAAATGATGCTGAACGAGCAAACAAGGAGCTCGAGCAACAAGAGTATTATGATCCATAAAAAGCTGATGAGGAGCGAGAGAAAGGTAAGCTGCGTGAATTATACTGTTAACACTGCTTTTCTGCCCCTAATAGTCTAGGGAAGTTAATGATGAGGTTCTCTGTTCTTGCTACTGCCCTGCAGGTAATGAGTTCCCTAAGCAGCAAAAATACCCAGAAGCAGTGAAGCATTACACTGAAGCGCTCAGGAGAAACCTGAAGGATCCGAAGGTAATTCCTTGATGTTTTATGTTACTCAATTGCTTGAGCAAAACAATTATTTGAAACCATTTCACAGTTATATTGGGAAGAATTTTTTTTACATCTGACGGGAACCCGCATAAGATTAACCAATAATGCGGAGAACATACCAAACTGTGTATATATACGCCTTTTGAATTAGCCTGTCGATGACGACTGGTGCATCAGGTGCTTCTGCAGTATAGATTTGTCCTGTAGTGGGTTTGGTATAACTGCTAAGTTGTTGTTTGCGTGGATTGTATATTTCAGGTATACAGCAACAGGGCTGCCTGTTACACCAAGCTGGGTGCCATGCCTGAAGGGATGCCGAGAAGTGCATCGAGCTAGATCCTACATTCTCCAAGGGAAATGCACAATCCGGTTTTTCATGAAAGAGTATGACAAAGCAATGGAAACTTATCAGGAAGGCCTAAAGCATGATCCGAGTAACCAGGAGCTGCTTGATGGTGTCAAGAGGTAAATAGCACTGAAAGAGATTGTCAATCAGTCACTGGTTTCTCATCTTAGATTCCACCAAGCAGCTCCTAACCGTTGCTGTCCATTCTCAGATGTGTTCAGCAGATCAACAAGGCGAACAGAGGCAAACTTTACCCCAGAGGAACTGAAAGAGAGACAGGGCAAAGCTATGCAGGACCCTGAAATCCAAAACATCCTAACGGACCCTATTATGCGGCAGGTAAGTTCATCATCAGATGTCTGTTTACTCCTCTTTCTTGAGCCAGAGGTTGGTTTGGCGAACGGTGCGATGACATTGAGGTGTTTGTTGTCTGCAGGTGTTGATTGATTTCCAGGAGAATCCAAGGGCTGCTTAGGACGTCTCGGGAGCACGAACGCAACGGCGGTCGGGCTTGGGCATCGTTGGGTTCAGTGATTGGAGACGTGGCCGTTCGTCCCTGACGGATCTCCGCCGCCACGGCCTGAGAGAGCCTAGAGAAGGGAGGGTATGGACGAGCACCTATAGGACGACCTGCCATCATGGCCAGCGCTTGTAGACTCCGACAACATTCATGTGGTCATAGTGGAATCCTCCCGTCGTCTCACGCCGTGTATATTCAGACTTATTTGCGTGCGCCTTAGGTTGTATGAACATGGAGGTGCAGTCACCCGAGGTGCAGAAGCTCCATCACCTACCTCTACCTCCTCCACTACGCTGACAAGTAAGCTAAGCCCCCATCATCTACATTGCTTCCTCCCTGCCTGTGATTTATTACTTCGAGCCTGCTGTTCTTTTGTCATATATACAAACCTATCTATGCTTAAGTGTGGTCATTAGGTTATGGAACAGGAGAAACAAAGTGTTCTTTAGCAGATCCAAACCTGTCCATTTTAGAATTGGACCAAGAATTACTTGTGTTGCCTGTTTGATATGTATAACCATAATTTTTTTGGATGTCACAGAAAAATCATGCTACATCATAATTTTTAATCTTTGTAAACAAGTTAAACTTGGAATAAGATCCTGAAAGTAATAGAGCGCTTCTTGAATGCATGGAAACAAAAAAAGTTAGATATCTCAGAGTCAATATGTCATATATTCTGAAAGTGGTGCACATGGATATGTATATATTCTTGGTTAGTTTTTGTCCTGTTTCTGTTGTATATATGCTCTAAGAGTCCAAAAGAAGATGAGGTAGCGCTACTTGATTTCCTGTCAAATTTCAGTAACAGTCAAGCAATAATGCAATATTGGCCTTTTCTTTTTCCTGTATTACGTAGTGACCATGGAGTCAAAGCTCATGTCGATGGTCAATTACTGACAGTTGCACTTATATAGAGCACACTGATATAATATCTGCACATATATTCTGGAAGAAGCCTATAGGAGTGGATGAGCAAATAACACATCACATTCGAATAATATTGAATGTGTTCCATCTGTTCACCTAAATTAATTTTGTATTCTGCTCTACAATGTTAATTGCAGAACAAAAGACTAGCGATGGTGCAAATAGAAGATAGGTTTACTGGAGGGGGAGGGGGGAGGTTTGAAATAGCAAAAAAATTAATGCTATAACGCCAAAAGAAAGTCGAGAAGGCCATATAGGTGCATGAATATCCATATGTTAGATACCATGATGTTGAATCACTCGAATATGCCCGTTGCAACGTACGGGCACCTTTACCATATATAATAACTACGAGTACAGTACATGAAAAGCAATTAGTGGATGACATTCCAGTTGAGAAGATGCTAATTCATGATACATTGGTTGATATTTTCTGCACCCCAACTCAGGTCACCGGGTTTGACTGATTCCTCACACTTGGTAAACATGCAAATAAACCTTCCACCATTAGGTGTGAAGAACATCTGTATATGCAGGGATTTGCTGGGAAAAACTATCTTCGGAACAAGTGGGCCAATGCAAATTTTAAGAGAGCTGAAGAGACGCATAGAGCAAGAGAAAGGAGAAATACTTCCACTCTTGAGAATCTACATCAAAGAATTAGAATGGGACAGTAACTAAGTATGCATGTGATATGTGATTCAATTGAAAATAGTGTTATATGTACATCTTAGGGAGGTTAAGATTGGCTCATGATGTGTATGTTGATGTCCATCTTTATATCTGAGAATTAAGGGATCTATTCTTTTAACCAGGAAGCAATTTAAGTAGCAAGTTCGTTTCTCGTTGGTTAGTTGTATCACTGTCTCCCAACACTGACACTACTTGACAGCCAGCCATGACCATTGATTTAATTTCATTTTTTTTAGTTTCCTACTATTTTTCTAGCTAAGTGAAATATCTTTGAAGCTATGAAACTTACCTACGCCCATGACTTGACTCTTGGTTGCGAATTCTAAATGAAGTACAAGCAGCCAATCTTTTTGAATGAATTTGCCGATGGTTTGAATGGTTATTCTTCACTATGGATGCATGGCAGTTCTTGGGTTTGAGCCTTAGGCATGCAACAATGAGATCTAATTGCATTGTTTGTTAACTATTTAAACCAAAATCATTCATCAATTTTGATTGGAAATCTTATCCCAATACTTTTGATACTGTACTTCGATTTTGATAACAAAAATTGTTTCAAATTGGCATGTGGAAAATAAAGTAAGAGCATATCCATGTTTACTTATTAGTTTGTTTTCTGAGAATGGTACAGGATTTACAGACTGAAAAAGCATTTATTGTTTGAAAATTATTTTAAACCAAAATCGTTTGAAATGTTTGTTATGATATGGCTGTTTGACTGATTGCAATGTTGTTTTAGTGGTAATTTTTTCCAACTTCTAAGCATATATTTATTTTTTGTACACCCGGTGCAACGCACGGGCCTTTTTGTTTGCTAGTCTTTTCTTTACCTCTTTACCTACACGCATTGCTTCCGTCCGATTCACCGTCACTTTTCATTAATAAAGTTGCAAATATTTACCCACCACTGTCATCCTTAGGTGGAAAAAACGTTTCGCTAATGATCTGAAAAAAAACATAAAAAAGATCAAAAAGAGAAAGAGCTAACCGACCCAATCCTTCTTCCCCCGATGCGGACGACCCACCTCCCTGCGCCGCCGATGTCAGCCGCCACCCCCAGGGGGAATCAGCTCAGATGGCATCCGTGAGTGCAGTGCGTCGTGGCTCTGGCTGCGGAGGAAGAGAGCGGAAGAGATGGCGATGGTGCCCTGCGGCCTGCGCCGCTCGAAGGTCGTTTAGGGAATTGCTCAAGGTGCTCGAGGCCGACATCCAGCATGCCGGCGTTCTTAACATCGTGTCTCCGGACTATGATGGGCGTATCTGCAGATATTGATTTCCTACAGCCCGAAGCACACTTCTTCCTCTTCCTCCGCTCAGTGAACCGTCTGCAGCCTCAGCAGTGCACTCGACCTCCTCGGATCCTCGGCTACAAGGCTCAGTCTTTGCATTTGTGTGGTTTGATTCAAGACTTCGTGGCATATTGTGGTCACTACACTTGTGTTCTTGTGGGAATTGTGCAGCTTTATGTTACAGTTTGGACCTATGATACTGACGCCCATTGTCTGTCTATAGATGTTACATTTTCTCCCCTCGTTCGACTGCAACAAGGGGTGCTACGAGCAGAGGGCAGTCTGCTCAGAGTTAGTAGCGAGCAAGAGGTCGGTCTCTGAGATTGATGCTGACATAGACGAGGAGTGGGAGGTCTGCGTGGAGTTAAAAAACAGCAGGGGTTGTGCCGGTTGTGCCGCCCAACTTCAGCCATGATATGTGCATCAAGTGCTACCGTCAATGGTGAGAACAAGAACCTGATCCCCTCACCTTTTTATTTTTCTTTCATGTTTAACCATAGCAACCATGTTTGGTGTTTAGTTTAATGCCATCTTCAGAGCTAGCTTAGTCGATACTAAATGTTAGTACGTGTTATTAAGTGCGTCACCAGTCACCACCGGAGCCTCTTTGTTCAGATGTCTATGTCATATAAGTAAGTTGGTGTGAGCATCATTTATGGAAAAATATGCAGCAACCTCTGTATCTGCTTACCAGTTTTGTGCTTGGTTCTTACGAGGTCTGACTTTCACCACATACATGTAAGTATTAGAGATTTATATGGCAAGTTCACCACATACATGTAAGTGAACTTAATGAGGTTTTAAGCTGCAAAATTAAGTTGCATTTAGATTCTGTTGAGTAAATAGCACTGGCGGTCTATGAACTTGCACCGCGGGTGCACTTTAGTCACACAACTTGCAAACCGGAAGAACCCGTCAAGAACTTGCATTGCGGGTGCAATCAAGTCACACGCGCCAGCTGAACCGCGCCGACGCCCGGTTTTCTCTGATTTCAGGTCACGCGCGTCGCACGTGACGGCCGCTTTTTTTGCAGATAGCCCCCTGAAGTCTCAAGCAATGCCGCATTGAAACACTCCTCTGTTTTCTCTCGCTGCCTCTGTTCGTTGCCGATGGGAGAGGAGACAGGCGGCGCCGCGCCGTCATGGAGATCGTCGGCGGACAGGGTGCCGGTCCAGACGGTGTTCCATCCGACGGTGGAGTTGCCGGTTCTTCGCACTGAATGGCATGGGGGTCCGACTTACGGTGAGTTTCCCCCTCCCCCTATCCCGTCCCCCAATTTTAGTTAGGGTTTCCTCCTTCACGCAATAGATGAAATACTGGTGGTGCATCTAAATAGTTATAGGTCTGAGATGTGCAGTACTAGGTACTTGACATGGTTGGTACCTCTTTTACCTCTTTTTGTATGTTGGGCTGCATCCTAGGGTTAGTTCATATTGTGTGGGCATGTTGGGCTGATATTGCCTCCGCTCACAAATGCAGGGTATGATTCGGTGAAATTCAGTGTGGAGGTGCATCATGGTGGGTTTTTTGCGGGAAAAGGAGTGAATCTGACATATTTGGATGAGAAGATAACATGGTTTGACAACCTGGACAGGAATACACTATGTAATGATGTGATCTGCTATATGCTAGCACAACTTAATTATCCCTATGAGGAGAAAATTATGCTATGGTGCCCACCTGGTAAAACTCTTGCAGATGTGGTGGAAATTAACTTGGAAAATGACTGTTTAAAGATGGCCAGAGCATCTGTTTACTCCAAGGTACTGGTTCTGTTTGTTAAACATATCAGAGAACAGAATCAAGAGGAGGAAGATGACATTGCAATTAAAGGTTCCCCTGCACTACCTACAGTTATAATGAGCCCTTTTAGCACAGAGAAGATTAGGAAGATGAAATCAGAGACAGTGGCAGGTAGTTCAGAAAATGCATCTACTGTAGAGCAACAAGCAGATGCAGATGGGTCAGAGGGCCAAGAAAAATCAGATGTGTCAGAGAATTCAGAAGTTTCAGAAGAAGAGTACGATTGTGATTCAGACATTGATCCTACTTGGTACGACAGTGATTATGGAATGGAGGAGGAGGATGATAAGGACTATGATAAGAATGTAGATGATGTTGTGCATGATGCTATGGTTGAGAAGGGCAAAAACATAGGAGCTGAATATAGGCATGTTCCTGGGTCAGATGATGTTCATGAGGATGATCTGCAACTGCCAGAAGAGGATGACTTGGAGAAAAGACATAAAAGTGACTCCGATGATGAGGAGTACAAGGCAAAGAAAAAGAAGGAGAAACCTATATATAGGTTTAAAACATTTAACCCTGCTGTTGACATGGAAAACCCTCAGTTCAAGCTAGGAATGGTATTTGATTTAGTGGATCTACTTAGGAAAGTTGTAGAACAATATGCAGTAAAGAACAGGGTGCAAATTAAGAAGAAAAGAAATAACAAGCAAAGGTTTGAGGCTATGTGTTCTGAGGGTTGCCCTTGGAAGCTTGTGGCTGTCAATGACAACAGGACACAGTCCTTCCTTGTAAAGACTTATGTTGGAGAGCATACATGTGAAAAAGTTTGGGATGTGAAGGAACTAACAACACCTTTTCTTGCCAATAAATATGTAGAGAAGTTCAGAGATAATGATAAGATTTCACTGTCTACCTTTTCAAGAAAAGTCAGGAAGAAATTCAACATGGAAGTTAGCAGGCACAAGCTAGGGAGAGCTAGGAAAGCAGCATTGGAAGTTGTGCGTGGGGATGAGGTGAAGCAGTACTCATTGCTTTGGAGATATGCAGAGGAAGTAAGACATAGCAATCCAGGGCCATCTTTCTATCTGAACCTAGAGAATGGCCTATTTAGTACTTGCTACTTAAGTTTGGCAGCTTGTAAAATAGGTTGGCTGAAGGGCTGCAGGCCAATCATTTGTATTGATGGCACGTTCATAAAGACAAAGTATGGTGGCCAATTACTCACTGCAGTTGGTATTGATGGCAATGACTCAATTTATCCTATTGCAATGGCAGTGGTGGAGACAGAATGTTATGCATCTTGGAACTGGTTCCTTTGTACACTGAAGCAAGACCTCAACATAATTAACACAAGCACAATCACTATCATGAGTGACAAACAGAAGGTAAATCACTGTTAATGTTCAGTTACTGTTCATGTTAGTGTCAGTGTTGCAATTCAGTTCATACAAACTAAGATATAACTGGTTTCCTCTATTAGGGGCTAATCAAGGCTGTAAATGAGCAGTTCTGTGACTCAGAGCATAGGTTTTGTGTGAGACACTTATACCAAAACTTGCATTCAGTGCACAAAGGTGAGACAATAAGACAACAAGTGTGGGCTTGTGCCAAATCCACTGCACCAACCATGTTTGAACTAAACATGGAGAAACTGAAGCAAGATAACCCAGAATCTTATGCTTGGTTGGAAGATAAAGCACCAAATCAATGGTCAAGGGCTTTTTTTCGTGAGCTTCCTAAATGTGACATTCTATTGAACAACACATGTGAAGTTTTCAACAGGTAACTGAATGTTGTTCTTACTTAATTGCCTGTCTTACTTAATAGTCTGTCTTACTTAATTGCCTGTCTATAACTGCAATAACTGACTATTGTTCTTACTGAATTCCACTAGGTACATACTAGAAGCTAGAGAACTACCTGTGTTGTCCATGTTGGAGAGGATAAAATCACAGTTAATGCACAGGCATATGTCAAAGAAAAAAGAAGCTACTCAAAAATGGACAGGCAATCTAACTCCCAAAATCAGAGACAAATTAAGAAAAAATATAGAGTTGTCTGCCAATTGTCATCCTGAGGAGTCAGGCATGGGTGTCTTTGGTGTTTTGTCCAATGACAAGCAATACATAGTCGAGTTAAATATGCATACATGTACTTGCAGAAGGTGGCAACTCACAGGTGTTCCCTGCAGCCATGCATGTGCATGTTGCAGACATGAAAGGATTAAACCTGAAACCATGGTTTCTTCTTGTTACACTGTAGAAACATACTGTCTAGCTTATGGGGTACAGATATATCCAACTAGAGATAAAGATGAGTGGACTGCTGTATCTGCAACACCTATTTTCCACCACTATATGAGAGAAGAGCTGGAAGGAGAAGGAAGAACAGAAGGCAGCAACCTGAGGAGAGTGAAGATGGCACCAAACTAAGCAGGCATGGTGCTATTATGCACTGTGGTTACTGCAAAGAAGCTGGTCATAACAGAAGTGGCTGCTCAAAGTTGAAAGCTGTTGTAATAAGAGAAGTGGGTGGGGATGATGAGGAACAAGCTGAGCAAGTTCCAGAGCAAACTGAGCATGTTCCAGAGCAGCCTGAGCAAGTTCCAGAGCAAACTGAGCATGTTGCAGAGCCAAATGATCAAGTTAGAGCAAAAAGTTCTAGAGGAAGGAAGAGAAAGCCCACTGACAAAATGAATGAACTAGTACAGCAGCTGATGGAAAAGGCAAAGAAAAAGAAGTCCAAAATGGTTATTGATGAGAATGGAGATGTTGACTTTCCAGTAATATTAACTATGAGTTCTACTTTTTCTACTTACTAAAAGAAAATTAATTAAATCCTTTACTTACATAGTGTTTGTTGATGTTGTCAGCATATTCAACATAGAACTATGAGGCCACATTTGGACCCAACACAAGTACAAGACAGCATGGTACATATTTTATCACATGAGGTACTTATAAAACAGTTGGTGAAATAATTCATTTCACAAATGACATGAACTAACATATGGTGAAATTGACCCTGTCCTCATCTTATTTATTTATGTGTTTAGGGGCCAGCACAAGGAGTACCTGTTTCTAGGATGCACCGAATTCCAGATGAAAGTGCATTTGTTGCTGAGCTTAGGGCCAACATTCCAGATGAACCAGCACACACAACACAAAGAGCAAGAGGAGCAAGAGGGGCAAGAGGAAGAAGAGGAGCAAGAGGAGCAAGAGGTGGGTCAGTGGCAGCAGGAAGAGGACCAGCACATGGACATGAACCAGACCAACCAAGAAGAAGAGGAAGAACAAATTCTACAAGAACAAGAGGGAAAAGGAAAAGAAAAACTAGGGGAATGGAGTGGCTCTTACTTGGGGAAGGAACAAGTAGAACTGAACATGTGTAAGAGGAAGCCCAAGATGAGTTCCAGGTCACCCAGAAGATTGAGATGCCTTATGTTCTCATGAACTAGTAGTACTAAGTAGTATGAAGTGGACATCTGCTACAATTTCATTTTGTTGTAGTATGAAGTGGCAACTAATTGAACTTCTGTAGTGTTATGTACTGGTCTTTTGGTGGATACGAAACTCTGCTGAACTACTACTTAAACTGTGGCTGAAATTATGGACCGATCTTCTACATATTTGCAATCATATATGTAGAGCATACTTTTGCACACATGAAACAAAATAAGCAAATTCACATAAGCGACAACAGTTGTAACAAACAACATTCAGGATTATAACATCAAACTGACAGTAACAAACTAACAACACGACACGACAAGTTCACATTCAACATTATAGACCGACAAATTCAAATGAAAACACCAAACTACTGATCATCGCTTAAGCTGTGCCATATTGTCCAGGGCCAGTGCCATCTATCTTGCCGCGCCAGGTGGTGAAAGTATGCTTCCGGGTAAGGTCTTCATCTTCATCAGGGAGAAATTCTACAGCCAAGCCTTCAGTTAGCAATGGGCCACGATCGACGACCTCTTTGACATGCATAATCACTGGAAATTCTACGGTTGCACGCTCTGTGGGAGAATTTGGAGCCGGCGGTGAATGTGCGTTCTCGTCGTCGGAGTCTGGCTTCCATGGCCCCGTAGGAGGTGCAGGAACAGCCACGGTGAGCACCTTTGGCACACCTGAAGGGTTGCGCAGCCACGCTGTCACCGGCAACACCCACTTGTTGGTGGCCGGGAGCATGTCAATGAGCTCGCCGTCGACACCGGCGAGCACCAGGTTGACGGTGTGTGGATCCCAAGCCTCCTCCGGCAACCCCTCCAAACTCAGCAACGTCTTGTACTTGAGCTCCCCCGGCTTGCCACGCGAGAAGCTTGACCAGCGCTGAAAAGAAATCCTGCTGCCACAACAATGAAGCTGCTCCGACGCGTGCACCACACGAGTGCAATCATCTGTCGCCTCGAAGCGAACGAAAAAATGGAATGGTGGGCAAGTGACCTCCACCTTGGTTGTCGTCCGTCGGACAGCACAGTGAGACTCCATCGCCGCCGCTAGTGCCTCCGGCGTCACCACGCTCCGCGGCTGTCCAATGATGGTGGCGTACAGGACACGGCCATAGAAATCTCCCTCGAGAGCCGCCATGCCAGCAGTGCGAGCGATGACAACCCGCCCGCACTCCGGCCGCAACTCCGGCTCGCCCCGCTGCCACACCTCTTGAGGAAACAAACGCGAGTCCCGGATGCGAGGCCATGCCACAGCGGGCGCCGGAGACCTGCCATGGCGGACGCCGGCGACGGCGCGGCTGGCCAGTGCCACGCTCTCCGAGCTGCCGCCTGCCATACTGTCCGCCACAATGATGGCGGCACCACGGTTACTTCCGCCGAGGGAGGAGGAACAACTCCAGCCAGGAAAGCCGCCACCGCTCGAGCTCTCGCTGCCGTCACCACCGCCGCCGTAGGTGTGAGAGGACAGACGAGAACTAGGGATTTGGTTTCGATTTGGGAACTAGGGTTTGATTCGGTTATAAATCTATAGAGATTGCAATACGGCCCTCAAACAATATCGCGAAGGACTTTTCTGCAAAAGTACTGAGAAAACCGGGCGTCGGCGCGGTTCAGCTGGCGCGTGTGACTTGATTGCACCCACAATGCAAGTTCTGTGACGGGTTCTTCCGGATTGCAAGTTGTGTGACTAAAGTGCACCCGCAGTGCAAGTTCATAGACCGCCGGTGCTATTTACTCGATTCTGTTAGATTGACTGCCATAGAGCTTTCAAACGCGGCTGACAATCATGGGGTTTTACATTGCATGTCTACTGCACCAAAATGACTACAGAGAATTCCTTATCAGGTAGACGAGTAGAAGGAATGCACAAACTACTTACCGGTTCATAGTTCCTCAAACACCAAAATAGAAAACTTGCCAATTTATACATTCAATGCATGAGCAGACGTGCTTTCTCTGCAGATGAACAATTATATTTCACTAAACTGCCGCCTGGCAAAAAATTGCTGTGGTCATTCAACCATGTATTTATAAGCTAAAAAATCACATTTGAGATTAGTCTGGATCAATGATAAACATGTCCAGGCTCCAGATTAATCCATGAAGCATATTATGATTATTTCTTTATCTGGTTGATGATTTTGGCCGCACATCGTGTTTTTGCATTCACGTTCATCTAGGATGCATGTGTATTTATGGTTTATTTTTCCTTTGCACCTGACTCATGTCGTTTGGGCCTTCCAACTTTTATTCAACTGCATGTATTGTGGAATTTATGAAAATGGTTTAACACCGTTTCTATTCTTACATAAGCAAACATCCTCAGGTGTTGGTTTTTCATTTCCATTCGACGTCATTAAATTATAGTCATACCTGCTTTAAAATGGGTCCAGCGTGTGCTTGATGCATTGTTCCCCTTAGTTTTGGAGGAACATGTGCTATTGCTGGTGCTTTTGGTTGTGGAAAAACTTTCGTTAGTTGGGCACTTTAATTATGAAGTGATCACCTTACTGTCATGTTGTCAGAGCTGCATAAAAAGCTTCTTCTATAATATTTTTGTGGTACCATGTCTATACCGCTACTGAGTTTAGAAATCTCCAGAATACTACAATTTTGAAGTTGTGGTTTATATGGGATGCGGTGAAAGATGAAATGAGGTGGCCGAGTTCTCATGGATTTGCCCCAATCGACAATGAGATTGACCAATGAATGTGAAGAGTGGAACCGCTCCAAGTGTATCGCGAGCTCACCATGGTGTCCTTGCTCTAGGTTGAGAGCTGTCAACAATAATCTGACGAGCCACCTTGAATAGAAGGTACACCGGGGAGTTTTGGGGGATGACGAGGAGCTCGTGATTTCCAGGTCGGCCTATCCATGCAAATCGTTGGCATTGTCGTCATGCTCCCCAATCGGGGAAATATGTGCAAAACAACATCCTAGGATATCGGACAAATCTTATGCCGAAGGCCGGAATCTCACCTTGCTACTTGTCGAAGCAGATCTCTTGTTGGGTCCCGATAGCTCCTCAGAGATGGATTCAGAGACAGATGACCAGTTCTATTCCCCCACCGAGGTGTATGCTCTCACTTGGCACGGTTATACTGCTCATATCATGCATATGGTGTCTTACATTGCATAGATTAGACATCATATACACAATATTCAACACCATGTTCTTAGTTCAGACATCATATCTAATTCCCTCTGTTTAGCATATAAATCACATATGTGAATTAAATGATGCGATCCCGATTACTTAGATAACATGTAGGTGAATTATGTCATGCGATCCTATTTAGTTATTCATCATATCTTTGAATTATGTTATGTTATGCTATCCAGTTTAGATAGACATCATATATGTGAAATTATGTCATGCTATCCATTTTAGTTAAACAATATACATGTCAACTATTTCATGCCCTCTTTTTTCCACACTATCTATTGCATCTGTCTCTCATACAATGTCTGTACATTCAACTATGTTTCCTGTTTATCAGCCATTTGAATTGGAGCGGGTGATGCCAGCATATAGCGGACTAAAAACATGGTCTTCAAATAAAACAGTGCTGCCTCTTGGTGGAGATAGCACCTCGGTTGTACATGCACGAGAACCAGCCCTACCACACATAACCCAAACTCTCGCAGATTGTACCCCTACTGCGATTGACAGAGAACCAGCTTCACCCAATCTAACCCCAACCCCAGCAGATAGTAACCCAATTCATGTTGACACGGTACCATCTCCACCACAGAGCTCCAAAACAAGAGTAGTTAGTAAGGCAGCTCCAGTGCCCAAAGGGCCAGTACTACCACGGCGAACCCCAACTCCACCAGTTAGTACGCCTATTCCTGTGGAGGAAGCACAACCAGGTAGTCGTATTTTAGCATCTATCGCATTTTATGTTGTTAAATCGTATGTGCGTATCTTCCCATCTTGGAAATATTATACTGCATATGAAGGAAAATGCCAGTTGCAGGTGTTTGCCAAGGAGTTATGTGTAAGTAATGTTATTCATGGCAATTACTTTGCTTTGTCTCATACATCCTACCTCCATGGTGGTTATAATACAGCAAAGTTTCCCAATTTTCTCTATAGAGAAGGACCGATTTGGAAACTCAGGATGAAGTAACCTGTGCTAATACCTCTACTATCTTCAAGAATGCTTGGTGGCAGTATCGGAATTACCTGAAGAAAAGGTACTTCACCAGCAAAGAAACTCATCAAATTCCCTTCCGTTCTCCTGAGACACATTTACTGGACGATGACTAGGAATGCCTTGTTCTGTACTGTTCCCGAACAAAGAATGTGGTAAGGTCTATGAGCTCATTTTCTATTTTTAAGTATTATATATTCTTGCGTCTTACTGTACTCTGTTCATGTAGAACAAGTGTCTAAACCTAAAGAACAACTGTTATAATTTAAGATTCCATTGCTATCATATTTCAAAAAAGCGCTAGGCGTTAATTGTGTGTTTTGCCACCGCCTTGCGCTTTACTGACCAAAGCACATGCTTATGCGCAGTTATGCACAGATTAAGCGTAGTTATGCGCAATGCGTTTCGCCAACGCCTAGAGCCTAGGCGCACTTAAGCGCTCGCTTAGGCGCGCCTTTTTTAACTATGATTGCTATCGTGCATACTGTTTTGCTCTTGTATCACTGTATTTACTCACACAAAATTATTTTTAAATTGAAGGATCCAGTCGAAACTTTAATGGCACAGCAGGTATGTTTACGCATGTTTCTTTAACAGGCTTGCTCTTATCAATAGCTCTGTTGATTTCAATTTCAATTGTATATACAGTTGACTTCTCATATCATGTAGACCCGTGGTACCCATCTGAAATCTTGTTGTGCCGTGTAGTTTCCCACGCTTTGTATTCTTTCACTACTCCTTTGTCTTGAACTGATATGATTTGAACCGTGTCTCTATTTTGATTTGGCAAGACAATGCAGTGACCATAGGACATAGATATATGTTTGTTTGATGCTTTTATTATGTACTAGTACTTGACAATAGAAGACTTGGTAGTTTAATCCTGTCGACCTTACTAATGAACAGGTTCACCGAAATGAGTTTCATATACTAGTACATGCTAAACTGTTATGTGTCTGCTTGTTTCTTCTTTTAGAATGCTGACAGAATATTGAGGAAGAGTGCCTTATCATGCAATGTTAAAGGAAGTAATGCAGATAAGGTTCAGGATAGTGACACATCCTTGTTGGTCTCCAACAAAGCTGATAAAACAGCTAAGGAAGACTATCTCGAAGACAGTGAGACAACCCCAAAGTCTTGTCTTGGTTTAGTGTTGGAGTTACTGGCCACTACCGCCTGCACAAGCTATTCAAACTCACTGTCTAAATCAGTTTGGTTTCTTGAGTCTCAACTACAAGCTGAAAGACATCGATCAGCTGTACTGCGACAAGAAGCAGAAGGACTGCGGAAGTCCCTGGAGCATTCAGATGCATACTTTCTGGTGCAACAACAAGCGTTGGAGGATTTTAGCGCCAAACAGGACAAAGCTAATAAGCTTGCTAAGCTTATTGCCAGCATGGTGGATACCACGTTTCTTGAGCTCTTCTGAAGTTGTTACGGTTATGCTCTTGTTTTGCTGCCGCGTTTATTTGCACTGGTGGCCAATTTTGACGGCCAGTGTATGTTATATGCTGCTTTGTTCCCTATATTTGCACTGGTGGCAAACTTTGATGCCCAGTGGATGTAATATGTGTAATAGCGGTAATAGGCTAGCGTTAATTGCTTGCTTATTTATTTCCTTATTGTCTTGTTTAGTTGTTTGCTTGTAGTCACTGCAGTTCTTTTTCTGTGTTTTTCTAGTGGCCACAATAACCTATCTTTGGAAACTAGGTCAGAATAATCATGGCAACACACGGACTGTTGTAACCATGGGCCTCCTGCGGGCCGTATGATCCATGGGCCTTCTACGGGCCATAGGATCCATTGGCCTTCTATACGGGCCGTAGGATCCATGGGCCTTCTACGAGCCGTACTATTCATGGGCCTTTTACGGACCGTAGGATCCATGGGCCTTCTACGGGGCGTATCATCATTTCGCCAATTATGGGTCATACTATTCGTGGACAATAACGGGCCGTTAATAGGTCGTATTTGATAACTCTATAAAAACAGCCCAACGGGTTTTTTTGACATGAAAACGGCCCAACGTATTATCGGGCCACAAACGGGCCGACTATAACCACGGGCTGAATTTGGCCCACAAGCAGAAAATGACAGTAATGGGCCGTAAGTAAATGAATGTGGAAATAAGCCCAAAAATAAATGGGCCCCGAGAAGGCCGAAACATAACATGGGCTGGAAATGGCCCAACGGAATAATGGGTCGTTAATGGGTATAAAGTGATACAATGTTCATTACGGCCCAGTTTCACCACGTGTCGTTAATGGGTATAAAGTGATACACTGTTCATTACGAGCCAGTTTTACCACGGGCCGTTAATGGGCCGAGAGTAATAAAGGCCTCATATGGGCCGAAAGACGTCATGGGCCATACATGGGCTGAAAGTTAAAACGGGCTGGAATTATATTTGACGGCCCAGATGACGCTACTGGGCCTAATTCGAATAGGCCGTAAACAGGCCCTGGGATAGCGGGTTGTAAATGGGCTATATGCGAATAGACCGTTAACAGGCTTGCCGTGGGCCGGCCCGCCACCTTTTGACCAAGTCAAACGGGCCAGCCTTTTCACAGGAATGGGCCGCTGTTGGGCCGTGCCACGTGTCGGTGTATCATAGGCGCTTTGGGTCCAATGAGTGGATGACATCTATCCCAACGGTGAGCCGACACGTGTTTCCTCCAGCCAATGATGATTTTACACGTGGAAAATCCCCATTGGTCGGGGCTGTTAACGGGTTATCGGATCCAAAACCGGACCCGATAGCTTAACGGCGTTCCGTTACGGTGGATGCCACATGTCGGTCACCCTTGATGAAAGCACTTCTGTGACGCGCGATTTATCATCATGGAAGTGGACACTTCCGTGATGATAATTTTGGTAATTTCATGGAACAGTTCTATGACAACACAGGTATGACTATCTTGATTCTATCATAAATTTGTCATGGATGTACATGCATGACAGAAAACGTGACCTACTGTGACAAACATGTATCATCACGGAAGTGTATTTTTTTGTAGTGACAAGGGGTTCTGATATGACGAGGAATTACATCAGCACGGCGACACTACGCCTGCCACTATTGCTCTATGCGAGCATCAGAACAACTCGAAGCAGCGGAAAAACTTCTAGCAGCGGAACAACGACGACGGTGGTGAACTCCACTCCGCGGGGACTCTGGCCGGAACGCTTATCCTAGCTCGCAAACAAGGAAGCCACAGCAAACAAGCAATCAAGTCCGGCATGACCTGCAAACTAGCATGACACGCCAGGTCATTACATTGAATGTACTTGCAAGCTCACAACAACCAAAGCAATCAAGACAGACAACAGCATGGCAATTACAGGTTAAGCAGGAGTTATCATGAGATCATCACAACCACATGGCATGAACAACATGAACATGGTGCAGCTAGAACAATATGAGCATGGCATGAACAGATGAATCTGACAATACTAGCATGCAACATGATGACACTATCATGCACCAACTTACTCTGCTTGGGGTTACCTCGTAAACATCACATGCATCACTTACCAACCTCGGACATCACACGATCATCTCAGGATCAAATCAAGCTTGTATAAACAATACCGTAGTAATCATTACATGACCACAAGGAGCTTGATCTTCACCCTTGACTCTCGCATAACACCAGAAATATCCATCAACTCGGTATCCTCGATACCACGGTGATCATCTCACGATCACAACCACAAATATCCATGAACTCGGTATCCTCGATACCACAGTGATCATCTCACGACCACAACCAATCTCTTTCTCATCATCGAAGCAGGGTTGTTATTAAGCAAGTTATTATCATTACTGTTGACCCATAGTGTGACCAACTACGAACTGGGTCCTTATCCACGGGCGCGGCAATCGATAGATTAATACACACACTCTGCAGAGGTAGCGCACTTTATCCACACCATAGAACCCATGGCCTCACACTCCCATTCGGGTAGACCAACTGCGTCCGACAAAAAATCCTAGGAAAAACCCTAGCAGTAGCGCTAGTTTTGTGCTCATTAGTAGCGCGGGTAGGCGCGCTACTAATAAGGCGCTACAGCTATTGCTTAGCAGTAACGCGTGCCGCACACGCTACTGCTAGGAAAAATAGCTGCAACGCTTGTTCACTCCCACGCTATTGCTAATGTAACTACTGGCAGCGTGTTTTCTTTCCATCGCTACTAGTATTTTTTTTATTTTTTTATTTTTAGTGTATTTATGCGCCATCGTACAAATATTGGTACAATACCAGTTATGAGGTTTACATCATTATGTCCATAACAGTGTGTCAAATGAAGGTGGATTAGGTTCAAGTGGAGGCAATATGTGGTGCATGTCAAAAGTATACTACTAATCCAAACTTGAACTAGTTTGGACTAGTAGTACTTTTGATGTGCGCCACATGTTGCCTCCACTTGAATCTAATCCGCCAGCACAAGCTATTTAATCATCATCATAATCATTAGCACCAACAATATTTATTTAATCACCACTAACACTAGCTAATAATAATCATCAGTCATTACCACCAACACTGGCTATTTTATCATCATAGTAGTAGTGTAGCACATCATCATCCTCAAACTCATTTCTAGCTAATCACTCCTGCTGCTCTCTCTTAGGTAAAACAACATAAAACATGTGTAGCTCTCCTACTTGATCAAGTTGGAGCATGTAGATGAACCTGTCTCCTAATTTTGGGTAGCACATCTGTTTCCTGCCCCCTAGTACTTGTCTGCGCTCCCCCATCACATATCTGTTCCAGTCTTGCACTATAAAGCATTCATCGCTGATCTTGAATGCACTAAAGTAACATGTAGGATATCTTGGCCGTAAGCTAATAATACTCATGGTACCTTTAGTCTCGATCCCATAAGGCACAACATTCATCGGGAGTCCCTGTTGAAGAACATCGTATGGTCACATACTTAGCAATGAAGTTTAGATTCACAAATAATGTATGGAAAAGATGCACTGATGACAAATAGTAAAAATCTTACCATCCTTCCTAAATAGATGTGACCGTAGTTCATGACGAACACTATTGGTCGCATGTTTTCAGTACTAAGATTTCTAAGTCCAGGAAGAAAATTTGTCTTGATGGTATCAAGATCCTCAAGCCATGAAACATAATGACTTAGCTCCTCACAGTTTAGTTCAACCCCGGGACAGTAGTAGGTCCTGTCTACCAAGCGCTGGACATGTTTGCTTGCACCGAAATAAGCTGACAATAAAAATTTGTTGTCAACTATTTTTGAATAAACAATATCAAAGACATAAATATGGTTGAGAAACTTACATTTTGGTGTAACTGGAGGCGTTTGCACATCGACCCAGATGTCGGTATTACCTTCAATATCATCTTCCGGATGAATATCAAAGGTGATAACCATATCAGGATCAAATGCATAAGTCTTGCATAGTGCTCGCCATGTTTTGCATCCAAAATAGGTGTAGTCGTCTGAATTGTATAATTTTGCGTGGAAAATATAACCATGCTCGGTCTTCAAATAAACTTTCTTTACCTCCATAGTATGACTGAAACCTATCTTATCCAATAAAAAAACTCTTGCATGGCAGGGGATATGCTAGTAGAATAGTAAAAAAAATAAGTTGAAGCAAATGAAGCAGATGTCATGCTTAATTACGAAAAAAGACTTGTCGTTGTGACTTACTGTATCCACTTCGAAGTTCTCGTCCAGCTTGATGCTGAAGAGCCTATCATCATCTAGGAAGATTCTGTCGCACAGGCCGCGCTCGTCTTCGCAGTATTTGCAAATACCAAAATCCTTTTTGTTGTCGGACATTTCCTATGTTCATAGTTAAAACATTAATTGAAAATCGATAAAAGACAACTACCAGGATACTCAACACACAAATCCGGGGCACTCGATATTTCCTACATATTCTGGCAAAAGTCATGCCAAAATTCACGGAAAAATCCGGCATGACCTTTGCTAAAATAGGATATATCGAGCGCCTAAAATTTTCCGGAACGGAAATGAATCAACACTCCGGCAAAACATAGGCCACTCGGAGGTGTAACCTGCAAACATGACCGGCCACTTGGATATTGAGCAACACAAGATATACATTTCAAAATATCTTATAAGACTCAAATTAGCATGCATTCAATAAGCAAAAGTTGAGGTCGTGGTCGGGGCTCCGGGGCGGCGTTGAGGTCATGGTCGGGGCTCCGGGGCGGTGTTGAGGTCGGGGCGGCGTTGAGGTCAGGGTCGGGCGCAGTGTCCCGGGCGGTGTTGAGGTCAGGGGCGGGGCCGGCGTTGAATCTGGGGTCGGGGGCGGCGTGGGGAGAGCGCGCGGCGGCAGAGGGGCGACGGCAGCGGCGAGAGTGGAGTTGATTTGGGGGATGAAGTGGCCGTGGGGAAGGACGAACCGCATGGTTAAGTCAGAAGTACCAGTAGCGCGTTCTAGAAAGGGCGCTACTGCTACGTTAGCTATAGCGCGTTCTGGAATACACGCTGCAGCTGAGGAGATTAGCAGTAGCGCTGGGCCATTATACGCGCTACTGCTAGGTTGCGCTGGCCATGTGCGCCCAGTTCAAACGTAGCAGCAGCGCTTTTCGCTAGTAGCAGCAGCGCTTGATTTACGCGGTTTATTTACGCGCGCTGCTACTAAGTAGCAGCAGCGCTTGATTTTGTATAGCGCTACTGGTAAAATTCTGTGTATAGGCTTTTCCCTAGTAGTGAATACCGACCTACTACCATCACACTCTCCCGGCCACTCCGACCAACTCCCCACTGGGCTTACTCCTGGGTGACCCAGCCTACCAAAGGCAAAACTACCACCGTCCTGGCAAATAAACAGTCCCAAACGGGGGCAGGGTACCATAACAACAACTGGTTCACAAGGCTTATGCCGTCCTACCTGATCAGGGTAGCGCCCGATCATAACCTTCCCTCATTGGAGGCACCGACGAGAGGCATGAAAATAGACCCAGTTAGGACCGTCCCATACCGGAAAATGTGGTTGCACTTGTCAGCTTGATATGGTGGCACCATGACTCAGCCAACCGTTGTTCAAGTTCAATTTAATCCGTTTAAACTTGAATGCAAATATGATGAGCCATGATAGAATAACATGATGCAACTATAATACATGAGCATGACATTAATATAAGCATGATTGTGCATCATTACTTTTTAACAATACAACAAAAAATCATATATCTAACTAAGCATGGCATATTGACTAGCATGAACATCACAAGTATACACTTCTCAGAGACATAGCATGACCACTAGCATCAACAATAAATATCATGCAAGAACATATCAACAATGCTACCATGCAAGCATTTAACCAACTGGATGCAATGGAACATGCATAACGACGGCACTCAGAACAGACGACAGTCATGCACCGAAGACCATCACCGACATCAACATGTACTACTAGCAAGCATAAGCATATGAAAGGAACACTAGCAGGAATGCATGATAACCAAGTGCAAGACAACATAGGACAAGAGTGAAAATTAAACTCTAAGCATCACTGGAACAACAGTAACCAAATTTTAAATGAGCAAACATTGATTAAATGTTCAAGTTAAAAACCATTGCTATTGCATGACTATCATGCAAGTGGGTATTGTGGCTTGCCTAGGGTGGAAGAAATCACCGGGAAGAAGTGTGAGAAGCTCGCGGCAAGAATCGCCGGAAAACATTCTCTCTCGGAGGGGGCTGATTAAGCGCAAGGGCAATATGGTCATTTTAAGAATGTTAACACATGGTGAAAATGATACCAATAGAACGGGCTCGACGAGACGAAGAAATGGGCTTTGGAATCACCTCATTTGAAGTTGTGGGCAAAAAGATGTAGTTGTTTTTCTGCCAGGGACCTTTCTGCAATAAAATCATCACAAACATGCCCTTAGCCGGAAAAACATAATGCACCTTTCTCAGAAATATGCTTTCCAGAGAGGAAAACGCATTCCGGCCTTCGATAAGGGAAAGGGTACTCACCAGGAGTATGTCTCCACTCATCCACGTCAGCATCGATGGGTCAACGCACGAAGGGGCTGACGGGTCGGATCGCGCATGGTGGTGGGGCCCGCCTGGCCAGCTGGCGAGGGCGGCACCATCTCCTTCCTCTCGCCTGCGCCTGGCCGCGGCAGAGCCGGCCCCGATGAGGCCTGCCGGCGCTACCGGCCACCGTAGGCGGCGCCCGACCTACCCACGGATGCAGGAGAGCGAGACGGAGGCATCCTTGGGCATAGCAGTCGACGGGGAGCTCGGGATACACCGGAATGTTGGTCGCGGTGGACAGAGGCGTCGGGCACCGGCGGGACTCGTGGCCAGAGTCCACCGGAGGAGTAGGCGAAGGGTGGAGGGGCTTGGGGAGACTGCTGGAGTTGCTCTGGTGGAGGGAGGAAGTGGAGTGGGGCTCGGCTTTGAGCCTCTTTAGGAGGTCATGGGCGGCGGCCATGGTGGTCAATCACGGCGATGAGAGGCTTCGGGGCTCAGGAAACGCATTAGGAGGACTAGAGGAGCGAGACGATGTCGATGGCGAAGGGAAACGGCACCGGGGTGGCTTTATATAGCCGGAGCAGGGTGGTGCCGTGCTGGCATCACCGCGGACACGTGGCCGTCGCCGCGGACGCGTGTGCACGCGCATGAGCTCGGAGGTAGGCACCGGGGAGGAATAGGGACGAGCTCACGGGGCAGAGGGAGCCAAGAGAGCACGTGGAGGAAGACGACGGTTGGAGCACTGTGCTCCCGTGGGTGTTTGGCGACGAGCGTCGGCGACGTGACAGAGGGGGAGAAGGGTCCAAGGGGACGGCGACGAAGAAATGAAGACATTGTACACGGTCATGTGCGTGAAGGCGACGAGAGGAGGAGGTGCTGAAGCACAAACGGCCACTAGACGCGGCCTCTGCACACAGAGCACGTGCACAGGCTTGCCATCATCGTAGTCACCACGTGAACCGGGGCATTCAATGTGCTATAGTACCCAAAACATTGTCTAGCTAATAGTCCTTCCAAAGTGGAGCATTTATGTGCCATTGGCTCGATCTGAGGCACTGTGGTTGGGTTGGAATGGAGCTCTGAAGTTTACTGCATCAAACTTGGAAGAGCACTGCTGATCAACAAGAAACTGATTGGGTTAAATGGTGTTGTCTGTGGTGATTAGATTAGGATGGACTACGATCCTGGAAGTTTTGGAGCACAATGGGCTACAAAATAATATAGTTGTTGTGTAACCCCAAAATTTATTTGGTCCAGAATAAAGATTTGGATGATGCACTCACATGAAGATGCAAGTTGAGCTGAAATTGGGCATGGACCAATGATTTGAAGATATGAAGATGTCCAAAAAGTTTCATGCCATTTGGATGAACCAAAATAGCACTTGCTTCATATAGCTTTGCTCTGGACAGAAACTTGGAAAAACTGCACAGGGAAAATGATGTAATGGATTGAACCAAATTTTTGAGGAGATTGTTTATATGGATAGGAGAATGCTCTGGACAATTTTCTGCTTCAATGAAGCAAGATAAAATATGGTTGCTTCAGAAACTGAAAATCTGACCAGAAACTAAGATTTGGGGTTGGGCCCACATAGATGAGTTACATGAGCTCATATTTAGTGGAGAGTCATGATTTGATCATCTTAAGAACCTTGCAAAATTTCAACTTATTTGGATATGCCTAGCTAGTACTTCCTTCACAACCAATTCCCTCAGACAGGAACTTTGAAAAATTACTCAGGAATATTCACTAGGCAAATTTAGTTGAATTTTTGCATGAGGTAATTATTTGGACATGAAAAGGTGTCCAAAAAGTTTGGGGTCAATTGGACAAAGATAAACGGCACTTTCTTCACAATCTTCCATTCAGGACAGAATAGGAAAATAATAAATTGAGCACGATGGGAAATATGGCCAATGAAATATTTTGCCATATTTGAGCAAGATATGAGCCAAAAAATTTATGAGAATTATTTGGGAATTTTGGGAGTGATAGAAATATAGGTTGCTTCACAACCTAGGGCAAAAATGATTATTCCTTTAATAGAAAAAGGAATATTCCCAATAAAAAGAATATTGGGATTTGGTCCAAGGTGGAAATGGAAAGGTCTAGGGAAGGATTTTAGGTTGACAAGCCACTCTGGAAGCAAAGAAGAGGTCATCTTCTTCAGTTTCCAGACCAAGTAGCCACGGAAAAAGAAAACTCAAAAAAAATCTCAGAAAATCAAAAGAAAAAAGAAAGGGACAAAAATCAGGCTGTGACACAAAAATCTAAGCTTGGGGGAGTAAGTATTTCTCACCGACATTACATTCATGTTCACACACTCATTCTAGTTGTCGGTGTTCATACTTTTTCATTGTATTATCCATGCTAGTTTATTTTCCTTTTCCCGCTTTCTTCTTGTGTTTTGAAAAACTTTGAGAAAATCCAAAAAAATTAGTTGTAGCTTCTTTTTAGTTTCCTTCCCATACTTATTGAGCAGTAGTATTAAAGAAAACCCAAAAAGATTTCTCATTTTTTCTTTTTCTTGTTGGGAGCTTTCCCGTGTAAATAGTTTTTCTCGTTCTTGTTTTGCTTTCTTCAGAAAAAGAAAAACTCCAAAAACATTTTAGTGTGTTTCTTTGAAATCTTTTTTCCTTTCTTTGGGTCGAGAGGAGAAAACCACGATGAAAATGTTGAGGGGCTCTCATATACATTATTGTTGATCTAACAAAAGAGCCCATATTACCTTGTCTTCTCCTTTGAATAAATGTTTGCAGATTGCATCTTAGTCCAATGCAGGTGCACTATTATTATTAATCACACTGTTCGGTCGTGCATGTGAAAGGAAATAATGACGATATATGATGAAATGATTGAGATGAGGAAAATATGGTATGAACTCGGCCTATCTTGTTTTTGTAAATATAATTAGTTCATCGTTCTTGATTCAGCCCATTATGAATGAAACATGTTTGCAAAGAAAATTAGAGATTATAGTTACTCATTCCATGCTTAATTATCTAGGATTTTATAATGGTTTACCTTGCGTGCCAACATGCTTTTAAAATGGTTGTAATGTGGTATGATAGGATGGTATCCTCCTTTGAATGATTTGAGTGGCTTGACTTGGCACATGTTCACACATGTAGTTGAATCAAACACAACATAGCCTCCACGATATTTATGTTCATGGTGAGTTATATCCTACTCATGCTTGCACTCAATGTTGGTTAATCTCAATGCATGTTTATGACCGTTGTCGCTCCCTAGTTGGTCGCTCCTCAATCTTTTGCTAGCCGACAGATGAATCAATCTCCTTTCAAGTTTCAACCCAACCTTCATGTGCGTACATGTGTGTATCAAGGACACACGGATCCATTGGCCTGAGCACGACACATCACTTCACTAATTCCATCAGTGTCATTCCTAACAAGGTAAGTATGATTCCCTAATCCCTGAGTTTCTTAGTCGATCTTTGATCCTTGATCCCTAATGTCGTCATATTTTATTGATTCTATAAAAGATTTCAAACAGGAATACATAGCATGATTTAGATGGAACCAGTTTTTAGGCTACAATTCCTATAACTTCCCTTGTCAATTTGATAAAATTACATGTGTGGTGGAGGTTCAAGCCTATTACGGTTTACATTGTCAGAATTCTTCAAGACTCTCTGTCGATCCTCACTATCTTTGAAAACATATTTATATATTTGTGTGCTGGATTTTCTGATGAAGATGCTATATAAGAGGAAGCTATACGACAATCCTGCTCAACTTGGGACGGATCAGATCGATTTTATTGTAAATATTTATGCTTGATAGATACAAGCCCCCCTCTTCGGTCTTTCTTTTATCCATCCTCTGCAGGTTGCCAGCACTTGTCTATCGTTGCTGCCTTGACTCGCCGCCGACGTCGCCGGTTGGGCCGAAGGGTACAAGATCATCATGCGGCCCAGTGCATGGGCGCCGAGTATGCTTGATTGCCATGTCGGAGGCGAAGGTCCTAGAGCTTGGTGGCATGTGTGTGATGTTTTTTTTCTCCCGTTGCAACGCACTAATCGATTTATTCATGCATCCGCTGATTTACTCTGAATTTTTTCAGTCATCAAACATTAACTGGATTGGTTCGTGGATATGCAGTGTGACAAGTCGTGTGAGATGAAGGTGGTGAACTTTCTCAATGTGAAGACAAGTATGTGGTGGATTTGCCATGCTTGATGGTAGACCGGTAAGGGTAAAAGCTTGAGCTATCAAATTTTGTGTGATCGATCTCCTAGACGGTCAAACCTGAAAAGTTCGGTGAAGATTCAGATTATAGACGGATGCCTTTTCTGCCTACAATGCTATAATCACGCCAACTATGCGCATGGAGTACCAGATATAATACAAAAATTGCTTGCAGATAGGCAGGTGGGTGCATGCAGAACTGTCGATGCCGGATGGTGTCCGGGACAAACTATATCATCTGCTACGGAAGGAACACGATGCAGCCTTGATGTCGACGTAAGTCTTGATGTAATCCTCAAAAAACATATTGCTTGCAGATAGGTTATACACAAACATGCATGTTGTAGGTTTGTTAATTTTAATTTTGGAATACTGAGATCTGTTCAGATGCTTTTCCTTACGATGATGGCTAAAAAATCCAGCAGATAGTGACTGAAGTTTGTTGGTTTTACTCAACCCGGTGCTGTTTGATCGGTACTAAACCCAAGACTGCTCCCGCACCACCTCTGGTCGCCGTTTGTTCGAGCGCCCTTCACCGCCATCGGTGATCGTGGCGCCGTATCGGCAACGGTGACATTCTCCTCTCATCTATCTCCCTCAAACTAACCCTCTCTCTTGCGGTGACTATGGCGTGATATCGGCAGCAGTGTCGCGCTCCTCTCATCTATCTCCTTGGGATGCCCTCCCCTCCCCTGGCATGATGGGCATCGATGAACGGCGAGAGGTGAGGCTGTCCTACAGCCCCGCCGCAACACACTTGTTTGCCTTCTCAAGGTCCTCGTCTACAAGGTTATGTTTGTGTGTGCGTGCCTCTGGTTTCATTCCATCTTTAGTTGTGGTGATAGTGCTTGCCGGTTTCTGTTCTCAAGGAATTCAACATGTGCTTTCACTGTTTGTGCAGGTTTATGTGGATGGAACTACCACCATATCCACCCATGAAAGGAAGCGCAACATCAGACAACGGATGTTCTCCCTATCAGCCTTTTGGTTTTGTCTTGTGATGCCGATGCACATTGTCTTTCATGCTCTCGCACTACCGGAACAGGGCTCTAAGCCGACAGCCAAATGTATGCCGACGGCCACCGTCGGCCTAATCCGAGCTATGCCGACAGCTAGGTCCTGGCCGTCGGCGTACAACGGCCGTCGGGCTATCCCCATCTACGCCGACAGCAGCCGTCGGCACATAACAGCCGTTGGCTTATCCCAGACTACGCCTACAGCTGCCGTCGGCATATATAGGCCGTTGGCATAGATGCGGGCCCGCCGACAACACTCATCACGGCCGGCTAACGACGTCAAATCTATGCCGACGGCCGTGACGGGTGGCCGTCGGCATAGATACGGGTGACACGTCACCGATCCAGAGCGCACCGACCAGGCCTATGCCGACAGCAGCCGTCGGCATAGCTGACACGTCATCGATCCGCGGCGCTGTCCATCTGCTCTGGCCGCAGCTATGCCGACGGTTTTGCCGTCGGCATAGTTTTTTTCTTTTTTTCTTTTTTCCACATAGTATTACTATTATTATTATTATTAAGCATACAGTATGTGTTAATAAGCATACATATAGATTGTGTTAATAAGCATACATATAGTATGTGTTAATAAGCATATAGTATGTGTTAATAAGCATATAGTATGTTAATAAGCATATACTATGTGTTAATAAGCATACATATAGTTTTTTTTCTTTTTCTTCACTATTTTCTTTATTATTATTATTTAACTAACTTACATACAGTATGTGTTAATAAGCATACATACATTATTTTTCGGTTCTGTACAGAGCGGTGTGACCCCCCTCACGAACGGTGCCGCCGCCAGCCAGCAACTGGAATGGGGAACAACCGCATCGGGTCTATACGAAGGGGACTTTGCTCCAAGTGTTCATATATATCGGATGACCTACCACAATTAGATGGTGTTATGCCATGTCCGAAGAGGCGGCACGCATTCCGGGGTGTGGCCCCGTCACGGACGGCGCCGCCGCCGGCACCTGGAGGGGGGGAACGGACGCGTCGGGTCTACATGGAGTGGATGTATCTGTGGGTTTGGCCCGGATGTTGCTCCCGGGTGTCCTTATGGGCGGACTCTGACACAACCGGAGTGGAGGTCCACTGGTCAAAGCCCGTCCGTGCAAAGTCAAAGGGCTAGATCCCGTGGTCAAACGCTACAGGGTTAGCCGGGACGGGGGCCCTGGGGGGTAGCAATGCCACCGGAGCGTCGTACCGGGCCCTCATACATGCGGGGTGGTGTTGTGGCATGTCCGAAGAGGCGGCGCACGCGTCTCCGGTGCGTGGCCCCCCTCACGGACGGCGCCGCCGCCGACACCTGGAGGGGGGAAACTACCGCATCGGGTCCACACGGAGAGGATCTTGCTGTGGGTCTGGCCCGGATGTTGCTCCCCGGTGTCCCTTTGGGCCGACCTGACACAACCGGGTGGAGAGGTCCACTGGTCAAAGCCCGTCAGTGGGAAGTCAAAGGGCTAGATCTCGTGGTCAACCGCTCCAGGGTTAGGCGGGACGGGGGCCCTGGGGGGTAGCAATGCCACCGGAGCGCGTACCGCGCCTCATACATGTGGGGTGGTGTTGTGGCATGTCCGAAGAGGCCGCACGCGTCTCCGGTGCGTGGCCCCCCTCATGGACGGCGCCGCCGCCGGCACCTGGAGGGGGGAAACTACCGCATCGGGTCTACACGGAGTGGATTTAGCTGTGGGTTTGGCCCAGATGTTGCTCCCCGGTGTCCCTCTGGGCCGACCCGACACAACTGAGTGGAGAGGTCCACTGGTCAAAGCCCGTTCGTGCAAAGTCAAAGGGCTAGATCCCGTGGTCAACCGCTCCAGGGTTAGGCGGAACGGGGGCCCTGGGGGGTAGCAATGCCACCGGAGCGTCGTACCGGGCCCTCATACATGCGGGGTGGTGTTGTGGTATGTCCGAAGAGGCGAAACGCATCTCCGGGGTGTGCCCCCCATCACGGACAGCGCCGCTGCCGGCACCTGGAGGGGGGGAAACGGACGCGTCAGGTCTACACGGAGTGGATGTAGCTGTGGGTTTGGCCCGGATGTTTCTCTTGGGTGTCCCTATGGGTAGACCTGACACAACCGGGTGGAGAGGTCCACTGGTCAGAGCCCGTCCGTGGGAAGTCAAAGGGCTAGATCTCGTGATCAACCGCTCCTGGGTTAGGCGGGACGGGGGCCCTGGGGGGTAGCAATGCCACCGGAGCGTCGCACCGGGCCCTCATACATGCGGGGTGGTGTTGTGGCATGTCCGAAGAGGCGGCAGCGTCTCCGGGGCGTGGCCCCCCCCTAACGGACGGCGATGACACGGTAGTAGCCATTCTGCGGTAACGATGCGGCGTGAATATTATTAAATACTCGGAGCGCGATAAAATCATGATTTTTTGCACGACGTGGGCAACATGTGCTTATAGACCGATGATATTTTTTCATAATTTTTGGTGATGGAGAAGTATCCCAAAAAATTCTCTCTACGCGGATTGCCTTCGGCTACAGGGTTAGGCGGGACTGGGCCCTGGGGGGTACACTGCCACCGGAGCGTCGCACCGGGCCCTCATACATGCGAGGTGGTGTGGTGGCATGTCCGAAGAGGCGGCACGCGTCTTCGGGGTGTGGCCCCCCTCACGGACGGCGCCGCCGCCGGCATCCGGAGAGGGGAAACGGACGCGTCGGGTCTACATGGAGGGGATGTAGCTGTGGGTTTGGCCCGGATGTTGCTCCCAGGTGTCTGGGAGCGCCAACCATCTCCCTCCGACGGACTTGGATCCGCCGCCGCCCCCACCCCCACCGTTGACGACCCCCTCCCCCTTCACTCACCTCACCAACTAAGCTCCAATCGAGCATGCAAGGCAGTGGCCATGGCGCTCCCGGACCCGCGACCAGGCCATGACCTCGGCGGACGAAGCTACTCGAGTTCGGCGCCTCCCCTCCCCTCTTCTCTATGTGGTTTCGGAAGAGGAGAGGGCCGAGCGGTTAAAAGAATTAAAAAAATCTATATGAAATAATAATACATAAAAACATAAAATGCAAAAATATTACTATAAAAAAATCTAAAAAAATAACTATAAGAAAATATTAAAAAATCTAAAAAATGAAAAATATAACTATAAGAAAATATTAAAAAATATAAAAAAAATATATGCCTACGGCTAAGCCGTTGGCATATGTGACACGTGGCATCGTCAGGTATGCCGACGGCTTAGCCGTCGGCATACATCGCCTTATCCGTTCACGGGCCCGCCCGCTCCACCCATTCCCCATCGCGCCCCGACTCCCCACCCGCCACGCTGCGCTGCCTCCTCCTCCACACCCGCGCCGCCGCCGCCGTCCAACCCGGCCGAGCCCCGACCCGGCCTCTCCAACCCCGCGCCGCCTTGCCTCCACCCCGGCCCAGCCCCGTCCCCGCCTCTCCAACCCGGCGCCGCCGCGCGCGACCCCGCCCCTGCCCTCTCCACCCCCGTGCGCCCTAACCTCCCCGCCGGCCGCACCACCCTGGCCCTCCCGTTGGCCGTGCTTCTCTGGACGGCCCATCCACGCCGCGGCCCTCCCGTCCCCTACACCGCCGGCCCCAACTCCACAGCCGCGACACCGCTCTCCTCGGTGAGCTAGCACTCCTTTGTCTTTTTCTTCATTTATTTGCATGATTTAGCTACTATTGGATGTATGAATGGATGGATGTTGGATGTATGAATGGATGGATGTTGGATGTTGTTAGGTTGTTAGATGGATGAATGTTCTATGCGTCTTAGATGGATGGATGAATCTCGGCAAAATGAATGGATGCATGATTTAGTTTTTATTTTCAGTTTGTGATGTTGTTAAGTAGCTATGTGAGATGTGCTTCAAATTTGGGATATGATAAGTGGTTATTTCATCATGATGATCTTGCTAAAAAAAATGATATGTCAGTGCTTAATGTGAGGTGATTACCTAAATTGGGATATGATAAGTGCTTCCAAAATTGACACTTGAGAAAATATGATTTTTTTTCATAGTTTAATGTGTCAATGCTTAATCTGAGGTGATGACCTAATTTTTTCACTCGGTGGAATTAACAGGATTTGTGGTGTTCCATCTTCGTGGAGTGATCGTCGACGTTGGAGGTGTTGGTCTACGATCGTCCGTCCTTTGATCGACTACATCCTCTACATCTAAGGGTGAGCAACAATTCCATGACCTCGTCCACTTTTTTTCCATGTCACTAGATTAAATTTTCACATCAAGTCGCGTAACCTAGGTCTCCCGTCCGAAAGGGTTGCATCGATAAATATGCATTCAATTGCATATTTATCACCGCAGCTCTTTCGGATTGTCCAGCGCTTTCCACGGACAGCCCGAGGATGTGTAGATTGGGTACGTTGTTCATGCTCTACCCCGTTCCGAGACAGGATTTCGGCGGCGCCTCCCTGTTGTTCTCCGGATGCACATTCTCTTGGCATTTTGCCGAGACGTGTATTTGGAGAACAGGGGGGAGGTGCTGCCGAAATATTGTCTCGGAATGGGGTAGAGCGTGGACAACGTACTCAATCTACACATTCTCGGGTGGGATTAGGACCCATCTTTACCTATTAGAGATGTAGGTGGATTAAATGTTGTTTCTCGTCAACCTTGTAAAAATAAAATATTGATGTGAGTAATTTAAATGAATCCTTAATTTTGTTGTGTGGCTTCCAAAAGAGCAGAGATGGCAGATAATCAGTGCATGTATAGTGGGTTTTTCCGTCGGAATCAAGTAACAACAGAGTGGGTCGAGAAAACTGATGTGTTTTTGAAAGAGATATTTCGTAGTCCAATGAGGATGGTGCCAGAATGCCCGTGTGCCAGATGTAAGAGGCGTATCCGCAGAGATAAGAGTGAGATGACTAAGCACCTTCGCATGCATGGATTTATGCCCAACTTTAATATGCCGATAAAATTTGCCCAGTGGGACCGTGGTAGAGAGGATGTGATACGACAACGCGTCGCTGGTTATGAGGACGATGGGGTTAGAGACATGCTAGATGATGTCTTTGCTGCACAGCCGACACCTCCGTCACATTCAGCGAATGAACCGGAGGAGCCGGAGGAAACCGCAAAGGCCTTCCTGGAAATCTTGGCCTCGTCAAAGAAACCTCTCTATGAGGGTGCCAAGCTGTCTGTGCTGGATGCCATCTCGCAACTGATGGCAGTCAAGGCTGAGTACGGCTGTAGCCGAGGTTGCGTCGAAGCATTTCTGGGAGTATGGGCTAACAGCCTGCCTGAGGGCCATGAACTGTCGAAAACCATGTACGGCACGAAGAAAATCATGAAGGCGCTCTAGATGGACTATGAGAAAATACATGTTTGTCCAAAGAATTGCCTTTTGTTTAGGCATGAGTATGTGGATGACAAGTACTGTAGGAAGTGCGGTTCCTCTCGGTATATTGAGGTGGTCGATAAGCATGGTCAGAAGCAGCAGCTAAAAATCCCTGTGAAGGTTCTTCGGTATCTTGATTTTATAAAAAGACTGCAGCGCCTTTTCATCACCGAGGAGTCTGCCAAAATGATGAAGTGGCACAAGGAAGGGAAAAGGTACAATCCAAAAAAAACCATCAACCGTCTATGCCGGAGCTGATCTCTTTATCGCCGCTACCCAGGCCACACAAGTATTTTATCTGGCTTACCCATGCCAGAAAGAGTACCTAAAGGGTTGGGAAGTTGTGTTCAAGGTGTCGCCGCATGGTAAGCTACCGGACCCGAACGATGATGATTACTACAACATAAACCCCATGACATACGAGGGAGTGTTCTATCAAGAGGAACATGATGACGTGGTCCGAAACAACGAGGATGATGACTTGGGTTATGTTGACCTAGACCCAAACGACGACGACGCACGGATTGATGGTGAGGCAGTTGTGAATCAAAGAGACATAATTATGCTTGAAAAGTTAAATGAAGACGCTGATGATGAGGAAGAGCCTCCACCTCCGTCAGACAACGAAGAAGATATGCGTGATAGTGATGATGAGACCGGTCCACAAATAGATTACAATAGTGATGATTCATATGGGTTCTAGAAAATGTATGCTTAATGATCATTACAATAGTATGCTTAATGTGCTCTTCTGGTATTAATGTTTTTCCTGTATGCTTGTTTAATTGATATCCTTACTAATTGTTTATTCTCTTCTCAATGCAGGTTTGCTAATCATGGACAAGTCCAGCGGCGCTAGTTTCCTCAGTAAATTTAAAGGACTTACTCGGAGTGGACGAGCCCACAAGGTTCCCTCCCGACTACGCGAGGATGACACCTCACATGGAGGTGGAGGGGTCGGGGGAGGAGACCCTAGAGGAGGCGGTGGGGGGAGAGGCAACCGGGGCAAAAAACTCCGGGCCGTGTCTGAAATAGGAGGGTCTTCTTCGATGCCCTTCTATACAGAGGCACCTTCTGAGTCTGAGGAGGAGGAGTATGTTCCTGATGGCGAGGAGGAGGAGGCCGAGGAGGAGGGTGAGGAGGAGGAGGCCGAGGAGGAGGGTGAGGAGGAGGGCGAGGAGGGTGGAGGGGAGGTTGATCCCGCGTTGTGGGGTGACTTGCCACCGGGTTCTTTGCAGGGGTGGCTGCGTGGTAATGCCGGACTACCTACACCACCTTCTATCGAGGAGCACAAGTGGCTCATTGAACCTGTGGGGACAGAGTAAGTGCCTGTCAATCATATTTTCAACACATGACAACATTTTCTTATTGTACACATGGCAATCATTTGATTCTTTTGCAGAAACTGGATCCTTCGCGGAAAGGGCCGTAAACCGAACGGCCTTATCACTGTCCTGTTGAAGGAGTTTTGGCCTGGCCTATTCTGCCCACGGCCAGACAGGGACCCGCAGCAGCGGGTTTTGGCCACGAGCTGGGCCCACTACGAGGCTTGCAGCAACGCGGAGTACGGGACGACCGCTAAGGCCGTGATCACCAAATTTTGGGTAAGTTCTCTTCTGAATCACGTGTCTTCAGTTTCGTTCATAGTTTAACATTGAATCACTCAACTCATGCCTTGTTTGCTTCTGGTTTATGCATGATTGTAGCAACTCTATAGAGTTCTTGACGAGCACAAGGCCAGAGCCGACGTGGTCTTGCTTGCGGCTGCGAAGAAGAAAGCTCGTCAGTTGCAGTACGAGGTGCGCTGGGTTGCCGTCTCGCAGTACTACCACTACTACCTGCACCAAAAGATGACCAAAACTCAAACGCAGAAGCTACGACTTACCTTGAGCAAGGAGCAGTTCATGATGGTAACTATTACTAACTTTTCATTGTTTCAAGCAGTCAACTATATGTTTCGTGCTCACATGTCATGCTTCCAAAATTTGCATAGGTTGTTCCTCGTTGGTGCTATGGAAGGCATGACGGATGGGCGAGTTTGGTGGATAGGTGGCTCTGCGCCGATGCAGAGTTTGCCGCCAAGAGCATCAAGGCCCGGGCTAACCGTGGAGACGACGGGACACACGGCCAAGGAAACAGGAACCACTGGGGCTTCAAGGCCATGAAGGTATATCTATGTGCATGATGCATTTTTGTTCTTCTTTACGTCATGTTCTTATGTATGGCTGACTTCTATTTGACGTTGTAGGAGGACAAGTTGAAGAGGCCGCTCTCAGACATGGAGTCGTGGAAGCTGGCCCGCGAGCGGAGTCATCGCAAGGAGGGCGAGAGCCAGTACTACGGCAAGACCGAGGAGCACCTGGGGTCTTACATTCATCACTATCAGGAGTTACATCCGGATGTTCCTGTTGCTGAGGTCGCCCAGTCTCAGATCGACGACACGGCGGTGGTGGCCATCCAGGGGAAGAAGAATGGCCGGTATCCGTGTTTCGATGGCTTGATCACTCCTTCGATCTCGTACACACAGCTTCGGGCTACCAACCAGAGCCAGTTAGAGAGTACGGGGCGTTCACAGACTCCCTTAGCCCGCCAGCATGCTGTAAGTACTTCCTCTTTATCTTTTTCTATCTTGCATTCTCAGTTTATTTTCAGCATTGCTCACTTAGAAACAACCTAAATTATGTAGGCATATAAGGAGTTTGTCCAGCATAGGAATCTCGAGGTGCGGGAGTACTTGAAACGAGTGAAGGCAAACGATGATTACAACCGTCAGATGATGACGGTTACTTTTGCCCTCTTAAAACCAAGCTAAATTTTTGCACTTTCATTCCTTCTGATCTTCTAGTTTGCTTGTTTAACTAACATTCAGGCTATGTTGGCGTCTTGGACTAACCGCACGGATCCACCACAAATGGGACCCCCACCACCACCTGCGGGAGAACCCCCACACGTGCCCACGTTCGATGAATGGGTGGCACTAGGCAGTGATGGTCCGGTTAGTACATTTTCCTAACTACTGGCAAACTAGTTCTCGTTCATGAAACACTATCATATCATATTTACCGTTAGAATCTTTTTGAAACATTTAGGCGACCGGTGGCTCGACTCCTGCTCCGTCGACCCCAGTCACTCCGATCTGGCAGAGTGGTGGTGGTCGTGATGGCGATTTTGGCGGAGGTGGTGGTGGTGGTTTTGGCGGAGGTGGTGCTTTTGGCGGAGGTGGTGGTTTTGGCGGAGGTGCTCTTGCTTGATGATTCCGTACATGTGGCCATCGTGCCATGCCTTTCATATTCCTACTTTTATCATGTTTCATGTCTTGCACTACTTTTATGTTCATGAACTTCCGTCGGTGATGATCTTTAGATGATGTGATGAACTTGAGTATGTTTAGATGATGATGGTGAACTTGAGTATGTTTAGATGAACTTGAGTATGTTTACATGATGAATTGTCATATTTTTGCATAATTTCATATTGTTCTGTTTTGAAATGCTGTCAAATGAATTGGAAAAGAGAAAACAGGGGGAAAAAAACTATGCCTACGGCAAAGCCGTCGGCATATATACGCCCAGGAGTTACCAGGGCTTGCC